>NC_035109.1:257454190-257759705 GCF_002204515.2 Aedes aegypti | reverse complement strand
CTCTGTGTCATCACCGGTATGATGCCTATTGGTATCCTTATCATGGAAGACATAGAGTGCTTCGAAATGCGCGGCACAAGAGGCATACGCAGGACTGCCAGACTGGCCTCCATGGTCAAATGGCAGCGTGCGTGGGACAGTTCCACCAAGGGAGTGTGGACTCACAGGTTGATTCCGAGGTTAGATATCTGGGTCAATAGGCGCCATGGGGAACTAACATTCCACCTAACACAGGTCCTTTCGGGTCATGGATGCTTTAGACAATATCTACACCGTTTCGGTCATGCGGGTTCTCCCGAATGTCCAGTTTGTGCAGGTTTAGAGGAAACGGCGGAACACGTTTTGTTCGTGTGCCCGCGTTTCCGCACAATGCGTGACCGCATGTTTGCCACATGCGGTCGGGACACGACTCCGGACAATTTGGTCCAGAGGATGTGTGCAGACGAGTTTGGCTGGAATGCCGTTTCATCGGCTATCACCCACATCGTCTCGGAACTCCAAAGGAGGTGGCGTGTGGACTCGAGGAGTGACTAGTGCAGACGCTAATCAACAGGTGGTCCAAGGGTTCGCAGTCGGCTACGTAGGTCATACCGGTGCCCTACGGTCGAAATCGACCCTTACAGCGATTAAGTGGCCGCGGGGAGAACATCCTGGTAGCGCTGCTGTCGTGGCGCCGGCCTACTGGGTGGGTACGAGCCTCTGGTTGTTCGGGGCAGGTGGAGGCCCCTTCGTCAGCAATCCCAGCTCGTGCTAGCTGATAGGGCCTGAGCCTTCAGTAGGTCAAATTGCGAAGCCCGCAGTATCAGTTCTTGATACCTGCGGTGCAGCTGGGCGCGGGCTTAGTGGTCGACCCTGCCCGCCTTCAGCGGACAACGGGAGGGGAGGACCACCCGGGAAGCTGGCAATGCGCCAGCATGCTACCTTGGTGGACCCCCATAAGCGTGTCATCGATGTTCGTTGCTGCATGGCTACGCAGCTAACCTGGAGGATGCGATGTGCAGTAGCCCCTCTCCGAAGCAATGCCTTCTTGGTGGTCCCGGAGAGACGAAGGGTTTGGCGGCAATGGAAATGGTTTAGTGGGTCGGGGGTGTAGTCCTGTTTACTGCTTGTACGTAGTAAATGGTCCCCAACCCCACACTCCCGGACCTCGGTCCGGAGTCTGTTGAGCAGATTATCCCCCCATTGCTTAGAAGGAAAAAAAAAAAAAAAAAAAAAAAAAAAGTCATTGATCTCATTGCGAGTGTGTGTCGCATTGCGTTTCTAACGGACAAAGGTGCCAAGTGAAATGGTGCCCTCTGGCAGCGGGCTCATTTAAGATCAATTATGGAGAGTCGAGGAAATAAAATACATGGGAACAGTAGCTGACCAGCGCTAGAAACGGTTTTCTGTTACCAACTAGTTTGAATATGACATTAATGTTTCTTTATGTTTCAACTGTTTATTGTTTTACTTGTGGAAACATTAAAATTGTGTATTTATTGCACCACTAGACTGTCAGTCAATCTTCAAAAGTTCGCGATCACAAAAAAAGTGTAGATTTGCATCGAATCGTGCTGGTGTATATAAAAAAAGAATTATTTGCTTTACAGTCCGATGAAGATAGTAGACACGTGAATGTGGTTGCAAATACGCATTGAATTATTTTTATTTATTTTTAGAACGTTATCCCATTTGAATTTTCTATGTTATTATCACTTTAATTAAAGCAGATTTGGCCTAAGAATTACACTAAAAAGATCTAAATCAGAGGCAGACATGTTCGTGCGCACCATACCCACGTTTTGTGCGTTCACTATTTTTTTCTGCTCTCGCAAGTTTTCAATACTACCTAAAACAATAAAACAGTACTTTCCAGGACTACAAAAACAATACTTTTGATCCCTTTACGATCCTTGTTTGAACCCGTGCCTTCGATTTTTTCGTTAGACCCGTTAGTGAGAGCTAGCGGTGTTAATCCTTATTAGACACCGTCTTGGGAAAAAAGCCTCTTGCTGGTCACTCGTTCTTTCGTTCATTCACGGAATATGATTGCAACTACGTACAAAAAAAAGGGTAAATCTCTGGACTCACAAAGGCCGCCAAAGGCCGAAGCCTGCGTGTCATCTTTAGTAGACTGCAGAAGAGTTTGGATATTTTTTCTCTATACAGTTGATTATGTTCTACATCTCGATACCTTTCTAAAAGTCGATGTTTTTTGACGTAGGACTACGTCTTTCTTTTCTATATAGGAGTGAAATTGGAATTTCAAAACCAAGAGCGTTACGTTGGCATGAAATACGTTGGCTAGCTTAACGAAATTCCTTGATTAGCACCTCAATCGAAAGACAAGGGCACTTCCACAGTTATTAACTGACAGCTTTCTTTACTTAAGTTGCCATTTTCGCATTCGTATATCGTGTGGCAACCCAGACAACTAGAAGTCGCAAGAAAGTTCACGTAATAACTCGTTAATTCATACAAATCACATCAAACCCGCAAAACACAGTAGATGTTTCGTCCCGTACACTCGAGTGCACTCATACAAAGAAAGTCGAATCAATCCGTAGCAGCTGTCAAATCAACATTTGTTATCATAAGTTAAGTCGCATAAGATCACAGGTTAGTTCGGTTGAAAATTTATGCACTCGCATTGTATGCTATTATACATCACATAATATATGCACGTACATCGCCTCCACTATTGTACGTAGAAGGCCTTTTCGCGACATCTTATAATTGAAATTTTGCACATACAAAGCCTCCAGGTAATTTCGTTATATGTGCATTTTGGTTGTCTGGGAAATACAATGCTACCCTATGCCCAGGGGAGTCATGGAAATGTTCATTTCGAAAAGAACCTGGACCGACCGGGAATCGAACTCAGACACCTTCAGCATGGCTTTGCTTTGTAGTCACGGACTCTAACCACTCGGCTAAAGAAGGCTCCCTCGTAGCATCATACAATATCTGATTTATTACGAATAATCGACAATACGGTAATTTGAGGATGTTTCCGAGGACGCTGCTGCAGCGCCGTCGGGATGCAATAACAGCATCCAGCTTTTTACGCTGGCTTGGTATAAATTGTGATTCACCCCCTTCTGACATTTAATGTCTACACTTTAATTTTTATAGCTGGGTCGCAGTAAGCTTTGCGATTTTTGATTTTTGTTATGTTGTCAAAGAAACGCCAAATATTTTCATAATGTTGTTTGTTGTTGTCTTAGGCTGTTAGCTGGGTTTGGAGAAAATTGAAAAAAAAAAATTTCTATTTCCTTATTGTATACTAATGGTTCTATTATTTTTTGGTGAAAGCTTATCAGCAAGAGTTGCAATGGTGCCTGTTGAATTAGTGCTGTTATTACGAATAAGCTAACGATAACGCTAAAAAATGTTACTGCAATGAATAAACGCGGCCGTGATGATTCCTGATGTTTTTTTTCGCACTATTGTGCTCGAAATGTTACGTTCGTTCCTGAGACGCATTATGAGTATGAAAAAATTAAAGCGCATAGCGCACATAACAACTTATAATAGAAATGCAAGATTGCGAATAAAAGTGCGGGATTACGTCGGATGGGTTTTGTGTCTTCACCGCACTTATTCAGCATGAGATTTCGAATAAGTTTGGTGAAGACAACAGACCGATCCGATGTAATCCCGCACTATTATTTGCGATTTCGTATTTATATGTGGGGAGGGGAGAAAGGGAGGTCAGTTTGTTCCAGTTAGCAATGCAATTTGTAATACCTTTCCTCACCTTCCTACGTCCTGACCTGAAAAGTTCCCCGGTAAGCCTTAATCGGGAATACTTAGGTAAAGTTGTACCATGTAGGACGTTGGTTGTGCATTGCGTCATAATAGTAGAAGCATTAACCTAAGAATGCTAATGTCGCTGCTGTTCGTGTTACCAACATCTAGTTTGCCACGAACTGACAGCGTGAGTACCGAGCCTCAAAGTGTCAGTTTACAACAAACAATGAAAAGTCAAGTTTACAACAAACAATGAAAAACCATAATTTAAGGTAATAAAAAATGAAATCAGTTTGGTGACAACCACGTCATTAGCATTCTACTACTAATATTTCTATTGTCATAACCCATATAGATATAGATCTAGACTTGAACAAATTTTTGAACATCATGTCACTTTTGCATACTTCGGAAATCTCGTCAGAACGGAATCAATCTAGCCAGAATGGCTGTTCTCAGGCGTTACATAATGCTCCCTATGTTACGAAAACCAACGGGAATGGGAGAGAAAGGGCTGCATGATCTTTGAGAAAAACATAACTCGGCCAGAGCTGTTTTGTTCCAAATATTCTGGCTAAAAGTTAAGCGCATATTAAAATATATAATTTATTTCCTCATTTTTTTTTATTGAATTCTGTCTGGTTCCTGATCCTTTCCACTTATAGATGTAGATTCTTCCATGCCTGGTGTTTGAAATGGTATAGAAGGAATGCCATACTGTTATGCCATACTGCATTGCCTACTAAGATCATACTATAAAATGTGAATGCAAGAAAAGTCAAAATCGATTCACCCCTCGCAGTTTTGTAGCCAGCGTAAAAAGCTGGATAATGCTTATCTTGTACATCCCTTGCCAAGACATCAATTTCAAACAACCTATTTTCCAGATCAACACCGCACGACGGCTCACCATAGTAGCATGTCCGAAAGAACTTGAAACTATTGAGAACCAGAGCTACAGGTCCAAAGCCCTGATAAAAATGGATGGTTGTGATGGCTATGAACAAATGGAAAATACCAAAGACAAATTAAAGACCTCCATGTCCCTTGCAGTTGCCCAAAATTTTATGGCTCATAAGGTAATCTAGAATACCGTGAAAAGTGTACTGCGATCTGTCAAACTTGGGTACCTTTTGCACTACCGATGGACCGAATGCAGTACTAGAAGTGGTACCCAATTTGATCCCGAGTGGGACGGACCTGGACAATACTGTATCGTGTCAGCACCGAGGAGGCAGTCCCTCTAGCACGATGTAGGTAGCGCATCCCTGGTTAGGTGGCCTATTGAAGATTCTTCACCAACCACGAAAGGCAAAAGTAGAGCAAACGGATTGATTTTACGGCAACAGACCCGGCAACGAATGAAGGACAACGATTGGAAAGTTAAATCTTGGAACGTGAGAAATTTGAATGAACGCGCGCGTGTATGGCTCCTGGCTCGTGAACTGCGGAATGTTGGCGTGAACGTGGCAGCTATTCAGGAAATATGCTGGCCGAGAACCGGAGATCGCAAATTCCGCAAACACACCTGGCGACACCCGAGTGGCGATGCCTGCTCCCAAATAGACCACGTGCTGGTTGATGGGTGACATTTCTCAGATGTCAGGACCTTCCACGGCCCTAATATCGACTCGAATCATTATCTCGTTGTAGCTAAAATTCTGGCGTGGTTATCCAGCGTCACGAGTTCCACAACAAATAGAACGCTGCGCTTCAATATAAAATGCTTGTCGACTGATGTCACAGCTATACAGTACCGCTAGCAGCTAGACGAGCAGTTGGGAAGAATTAACGTTGCTGGACACGTCGACAGCCTGTAGAACCCTATCCATGAAGCTGTTACAACAACGGCGCGGGAAGTGATTGGCACTGGTCGACGACGAAGACGAAACGACTGGTTCGGGGGAAACTCGAAAATGGTGTGTGGCGCAGACGCATGAATCACGAGTTGTATCAAGTGTATAAAGATGCGAATATTATCAAGCGTGTAAAAAATGGCAGACTTCAGTGGGCAGGTCACTTAGTGCGAATGTCGGAAGAAAGAATTGCGAAAATAATATTCAGCATGAACCAGGTAGAGGTCAGCGGCTTCGCGGAAGACCACGAATACGCTGGCTGTACGCAGTGGAAGAGGACCTGGCGACCCTAAACGTTCGGGGCAACTGGAGAAGTTTCGCCCAAGACCGACGAAGATGGAGCGCTACAATACGTCCGGCAATGGCGTGACACTACGCTGTTGCCATCAAGGTATCAGGTATTTCCCAGATCAGAATGCGAAGAAATACGCTAAATAGGAAATAGTACAGATTTGTTGGCCCTGAAAAGGGCTGATTGAATTGTTGAATGCGAACAACATGGACACATTTTGACGGCGCACTGGTTGAAATCTACCTCGCCCGATGAGGTTTGCGGTAGCGATGACGATGGGCGCTTTAGCAAGCGGTTTTGGCTGATCTTCATCCATCTCGTACAAATCATGCGTTAACCCACCGATTACTCCAGGGTCGAGATTTCACAATCCAGATGACTCTTCTCCTTTTCGTATTCATCGCTTTCTGATCTGGGAAATAGGCTATATGAAATTGATGTCTTGGCAAGGGATGTACAAGATGAGCATTATGCTGTTGTTGCATCCCGACGGCACTGCAGCAGCGCCATCGGAAACATCCTCAAACTAACGTCTCTTCTTTCTGGCGTTACATCCCAACTGGGACAGAGACTGCTCATCAGCTTAGTGTTCTTATGAGCACTTCCACAGTTATTAACTGAGAGCTTTCTATGCCGATTGACCATTTTTGCATGCGTATATCGTTTGGCAGGTACAATTATACTCAATGCCCAGGGAAGTCGAGAAAATTTCCAATCCGAAAAGATCCTCGACCGGTGGGATTCAAACCCACGACCCTCAGCTTGGTCTTGCTGAATAGCTGCTCGTTTATCGCTACGGCTATCTGGGCTCCTACCCAACTACAGTATTGTCGACTATTCGTAATAAATTAGATATTGTGGTAGGTGGTAAACACGGTAGATGAAATTACACAAATAAATCTTTAGTAAACATTAGTAGGCCCTAAAAAGGGCCGATTGAATTGTTGAATTCGATCGAAGTTGTGTCAATAGTAGTCCTAAGTCAACCCCAAATTTTTTCGATCACTTTATTTTGCTTACATTTTTACTCGCCATATCTCGATATCCTCCTTATCTCGATGTCCAAATAGCTCGATGTGGTTTTTATTCCCGATTTTCTCTCCGTATGTCGATATGCCCATTATCAAAGGTTACTTAACTAGATTTTGAGGGTATCGAGATGTGGAGAGACGATTGTATTTTCAAAAGGTTTGGTAAGAAAATGTCAAATTTATTAGAAGAAACAATTTCAAACTCGTTTTTCAGTTAGTGGAAAAGAAAATTTGTTCCACAAAAATATAAAATTTTATGTTGATGTATCGTTAAAACCTTAATTAGTACTATTGTCTCTAATCATTAAACAGAAGTGGCGTTCAGAAAAAATGGAAAAGTACTGGGATGTTCAAAAATAAAAATTATAAAAAATGAAAACCAAAATTCATGAATTCGCGAATAAAAACGAAAATAAAAATTTCGGTACAAGCGGGTTAAAATTATCAACGATTAAACTCTTTGATATAATGCGAGTCGATTTCCGCAAGTTAGTTTGAAGCAAATTATCTTGCTATCCAGTGCATTGAAAAGGCAAATAGGCAGCTATAAAAGCATATTTACCAAGCCGTGTTTCAACAGAAACACCTAAAGTTTCTAAAACTTTGGCTTCAAATGACGAAAAAAAAATTTTCAAAGGAACTCATGATGGTGAATGCTAGATAACCTCTATTTGTCGCAGATCAAATCACTTTCTTGTGAAATCTTTCTTCAAATTTGAAATAATTTTGACAAGGTTTAAAAAAGAGACTGTTCTTTGTTAGAACTAGGCAAGGATGCTCTTCAAATTATCCATATGGCAGGATTTCCTAGATTTTCTTCAGATTCAAACAGCAAACCATAAACCTAATAGACAAATGGCAAATAGATTACGATGAAAGTGCCATGTCCGTGACACATAGTGACGACTGTTGCAAACTTCATTCTCCGAGGACGACCAACATGCGTTCTAATACCCGGTGAGTTCGCTAAGACCGATGCCGAGTGCTGGCCATTGCGTTAAGTATGTATGCCCGTTAATATTAATGGCAGATAAATGGAAGGATATGAGTCCGCGAGACGTACGACGCCACGCTTTAAAGTGTTATTAAGATAAATTGTCCGCTCGTCAGACAGACAGAGCACGGCACAGCATTCAAATCGACATGATGTCATGACAGTTCCATCACCGTAAACACCGTTACCGAATCACCGTTGTTAGAGGGAGTTGGTTAGGGCGGTTCAAAATGCAAAAAAAGTTTGAAAACTCAATCTAACGTATCTTTTTTTTTTTCTAGTTCATTTATTTGAGGCTCAATCGCGTTTAACGCTTTACGGAGCCGAAATTCATTTTTTGTATTGTTTACAAATCATTCACTTTTTTGTACTAAGATTAGTATGGGAAGGAGCCAGGGTACTCGTGGCAACTCGAGGTTAATGGTCACATTTTTTGGAAGGAAGGACATGGTGAGGATTGGGTTTAGGGTTTTCTGCAGCACATCCGGGAGGTATATCGTGGTATCGCGATTAACGTGTAGTGGCGTTGGTACCAATTTCTTGCCGGTATTCGTCTGCCGGATGGCCAGGATCCTCAATCCAACATACAAGGGACAAAACACAGAAAAAAAAACTGGAGAAGAGAACACAGAAGAATTAAACTTTTATACTGGACAAGCGAAGAAAATCGTAAATTGCGACCATATAAATAAGATCGCGGGTGCCCAACACATCTCTAACTGGAACATAGGGTTGTCTACCTCGGGCCGCAAGGGTATCCAAAAGTTGCGCTCTGGAGGCGTCCATATCCGGGCATTTCCAAACTACATGATCGATGTCATCATAACCTGAACCACACCTATTACAAATATTGCTCAGCGCGAGGTTAATTCTGTGCAAATGTGTACCTAGCGAGTAATGGTTGGACATAAGTCTTGACATCACGCGAATGAAATCTCGACTTACATCCAAACCTTTGCACCACGCTCGCAAGGAAACTTTAGGAATTATGGAGTGTAACCACCGTCCCAGTTGGCCATTTAGCCAATCGCTTTGCCAACCGTGAAGAGAACTTTGACGTACTAAATGAAAAAATTCATCGTGTGAAATTCTTCTATCATAAATCTCACCTTCCTCAGCGCCCACCTTTGCGAGAGAGTCCGCCTTCTCATTGCCATAAATTAAGCAATGTGAGGGGACCCATACAAAGGTAATCTTATATGATCTTTCGACCAGTGCACACATCTGCTCTCTAATTTTTGTAAGAAAGTAAGATGCATGCTTTACAGGTTTCATCGATCGAAGTGCCTCAATAGAACTGAGGCTATCCGAAAAGATGAAGAAGTGGTCTGCGGGCATGTTAGAGATCATCCCCAAAGCGAAGTTGATTGCTGCCAGCTCAGCAACATAAACCGTGCAAGGTTCCTGAAGTTTTCGGAAGGCGGAAGAGTTTTCATTGAAGACACCGAAGCCAGTGGATCCATTGATGCGGGACCCGTCAGTGAAATATCTCCTGTAGGAATCGACATTCTGATACTTTGCGTTAAAAATACGTGGAATCGTTATACATCGAAGTTGATCTGGGATTCCATGAATAGCTTGTTTCATGGACAGATCGTATTCAACAGAGGAACTGTCATTGGTGAAGTGTACACGTGGAGCGTTAAAACATGGAAGACTTATGTCAGATGACATGTAGTAGAGATAAACTCTCATGAATTTTGACCGAGTATTCAGTTTGAGCATTTCTTCGAAGTTTTCGATAACGAGTGTGTTGCTCACCCCACACTTAATAAGTATTCTTAGCGAGAGCTCCCAGAATCGGTTCTGTAGTGGTAAAACCCCTGCCAGCACCTCCAGGCTCGCATTGTGAGTCGAATGCATACAACCTAAGGCGATACGCAAACAACGATATTGAATTCGTTCCAATTTAATAAGGTGGCTGTTTGCTGCTGAGAGAAAACAGAAAGAGCCATACTCTAGAACAGAGAGAATTGTTGTTTTATAGAGTTTTATGAGGTCTTCCGGGTGAGCACCCCACCATGTTCCGGTAATTGTTCGTAGAAAATTGATCCTTTGTTGGCATTTTTCCGTTAAATACCTAGTATGGGTTCGCCAAGTGCCTTTTGAATCAAACCAGACCCCAAGGTATTTTGAAGTCAAAGACTGGTCGATGTCTGTTCCCAATAGCTTAAGCTTTAGTTGGGCTGGATTCCGCTTCCTAGAAAATACAACCAGTTGAGTTTTTTGCGGCGCAAACTCGATCCCTAAATTTCTAGCCCAAGTGGATAGATTATCAAGGGAATTTTGCAATGGTCTTTGCAAGATTTCCGCTCGTGGGCCCTTCATAGAGACCACAGCATCATCTGCAAGTTGTCTAAGCGTGCATGGTTCTTCCAAACAGTTGTCAATATCTTTAACATAAAAATTATAAAGCAAGGGACTTAGACATGAGCCTTGGGGAAGACCCATATAGCTAATTCTGGAAGTTGTCAGTTGACCGAGAGTGAAGCACATGTGTTTTTCTGACAACAAATTGTACAAGAAATTATTTAACATTCCAGGTAGTCCACTATTGTGCAGGCTTTCTGACAATATTTCTATGGAAACTGAATCAAAAGCGCCCTTAATGTCCAAGAAAACCGAAGCCAATTGCTCCTTGTCTGCAAAGGCTAGTTGAATATCTGATGAAAGCAACGCTAAACAATCGTTTGTTCCTTTGCCCTTGCGAAAGCCAAATTGTGTACTGGAAAGCATGTTGTTTGATTCGACCCAGTGATCGAGTCGGGATAGGATCATTTTTTCTAACAATTTCCTTAAACATGATAACATAGCGATCGGGCGGTACGAATTATGATCAGACGCTGGTTTCCCAGGCTTTTGAATAGCTATTACTTTGACCTGTCTCCATTCAGGTGGAACAATGTTGTGTTTCATGAATGAGTTGAACAGGTCAAGCAACCGTCTTTTAGCGATATCAGGGAGATTTTTAAGAAGATTGAACTTAATCATATCGCGTCCCGGAGAGGAGTTGTTTGATGAAAGAAGAGCCATAGAAAATTCCAGCATAGTGAATGGTCTGTCCAACGCATCGTCTCTCTGGGTTTCCCAAAAAGGCGGATGAGCTGGAACTGAGTCTGGACAGACCTTTTTTGCGAAGTTGAATATCCAACGATTGGAGTATTCGTCACTCTCATTTGAGGATGAGCGGTTTCGCATGTTGCGAGCCACTCTCCAAAGCGTCGTCATTGAAGTTTCTCGTGAGAGGCCATCGATGAAACGTCGCCAATAGCTACGCTTCTTCGCTTTAATAAGATTCTTCAGTCTTTTTTCGAGCTTCGAGTACTCTAAATAAAGTTCTGAGGTACCATATCTACGAAAAGCTTTAAAGGCATTAGATTTTTCTCGATACAACTGAGTGCATTCATCATCCCAACCAGGTGTGGCTGGTCGTCTTTTGAAGGATGCACTTGGAACTCGTTGCTTTTGGGATTCTAATGCACTTTTATAAATCAATTCTGTTAGGAATCGATACTCATCCAACGGTGGGAGAGTGTTGAATGATTCGATACCGAAAGTTACCGCTGATGCAAATTTTTGCCAATCTATATTCCTAGTGAGGTCAAAAGGAACCTGAATTGACTGTTCTGACCTTTCACAATTATTTTTGATAGAGGTTATTATGGGCAAGTGATCACTACCATGGGGATCATCGATAACCTTCCACATGCAATCGAATGATAGTGAACTTGAACCCAGAGACAGGTCAAGGCGGCTTTCTTTGCCGTCGGATGAAATACGTGTCACTTCACCTGTGTTCAAAATGTTCAAGTTGAAATCGTCGCATAAGTCATAGAAAATAGCCGCTCTATAATCGTCATAAGATTCGCCCCATCCAGTACCATGTGAGTTCATATCACCCAGTATTAAAACTGGAGATGACAGCATGGAGACTGCATTCCAAAGATGACGGCGGTTTATTGAAACTCTTGGAGGAATATAAACAGAAGCTACGCAAAGATCTTTACCCTTTACGTTTATTTGGCAAGCAACGATTTCTATGCCTGGATGAGTCGGAATGGGGATTCTGTAGAATGAATGGCACTTTTTGATCCCTAAAAGCACACCCCCGTAATTATCATCTCGATCCTGGCGTATAATGTTAAAATCGTAGAAGTTAAGATCATCTTCAGAAGAAAGCCATGTTTCACAAAGTGCAAATATATCACAATCTGAATTGTGAAGCAAAAACTTAAATGTGTCTAATTTAGGTTTTAGACTATGACAGTTCCACTGTAACACAGTGATCATATCTTGTACCTCACTCGATGAATTATCCATCGAAAGATATGATCGAAGCAAGGAGGGGCCACGAGATAGTCAATTCCCTGAGATATCCTTCTATTGCGGGGAGAAAAAGATCGAGTATGCCTCTGAATGAGTCTGAAACTCCGAGAGCATTACATATGCGATCCACAAGGGCCGTAAAAGTTATCAGTCCTCGCTTAGCCCGGGGAGTTTTCGAGGAAGAGCGAGGGACTTCAGTAGCATTTCTTTTGCTTTCTTGTCTAGAGCTTCTTTTCGAAGTGTATTTTATCTGTGGAGGCGGGGGCGGCAGATCTTTGCTGCAACACGGAACGGAAGCATCAAAGACCTGTTTCTTCGGGTTTTTCAAATTTGCCCCACCTCCTTTGGAATTAGGCAAACTTCTGAGGGAAGATTTCAATACCTTACGGCGCAGTCCCGGAGAAGATGGAGACTTTCTTTTACCGGGTGCGTGTACCTCCGAAGAATCTCCCCCATCGGTTTCGTCGTCGTTCGCTTCATCGGAAGACAACTCTTGAAAAGAGTTACCAACTGGGATGGCTGATGAAGACTCTTTTGCAGGCGGATTCAAAGCTTTCACCATTTCCGCATACGTCTTCTTGGAGCGCTTCACAATTGAGCGACTCTCATTTCGAATGCGCTTTTTGTATGCCGGGCATTTCTGCAAGTCATGCAGATCCTTGCTACAGTAGCTGCATTTTTCAGCTTCCTGTGTGCAAGCATCTTCTGAATGAGCTTGGTTGCATTTGCCACAACGGGGCTTGTTGTCGCAAAAGCTAGCACTGTGGCCAAGCTGCTTGCAGTTGGTACAATTGAATACCTTCGGCACGTAAAGACGCACTGGGTAAAAAACACTATCAATGCAAACAAATTTCGGGAGGACGGAACCAGGAAAAGTCACTCGAAACGAGGCTGACGGCGAAAAAACTTTCTTATTTCCTTCCATGGAAACTGATTGCAATTGTTTGCAATCCAGTATAGCCACATCAGGAATTGACCGGTTATCAAAAACACCTTTGCCAGTCTTAATGTCTTCACATGTCAGACTCGCGTCGATGATTTTCCCTTCCACCTCGACTTCTCGTGCCGGAATATAGGTAAAGTATTCCACAGCAAAAGCCTCATGCTGAGCAATCTCGTTCGCTGCTTTGTAACTAGGTGCAGTTACACGCAGCTTGGATTGCTTCACTTGGTGAATAACGGTCCCTGGATATTTACGCGTCAGCTCTCGAGAGATCGAGAGCACATTCAAAATCTTATTTTTGCGCCGGAAATAGACAACCCAAGGCCCAGCCGAAGACGGTTGGTAAAACCGCGTTCGAGCAACGAGATCTTTTGGAGGCGTATTGCCTCCATCCGAATCGTCCATGCGGGATAAAAATCAACCGCAACCAAATAAAAAAAAAAAATAATAAAAATAATAATAAAAAAAAAAAAAAAAAACAAAAAAAAATATGCAGAAAAAAAATTAACCTATCAGTGGACTATTTTGTACACACCTCCCCTAAATGAGCAAAGCAAAATTACAAAGAAAAAAAAAAAAAGAAAAAGAAAAAAAAAAAAACTTAACCAATCAGTGGGCTATTTTGTACCCAACTCCCCAATTCGGTCGAAAGAATCGCACCGGGAGAGAGACAGAGGAGAAGCGAAAACAACCTTGAACTCAGCACTGTTTGTTCGGAGAAGTAAAAGCAATTCAATAGATATCCAAATTGATACTTATCCGTATACAGCAGCTCGTCCACGCACCGTAGGTAGCAGAACGACCGATTTGCCTTCTGCCTTGTTGATGCTCTTGGTGCGGGGAGAAAAAAATCAATCACCGTTGATGCAGTTGGTGATGACTTTCCTTATGGTGGAACGATGCTAGTTTCACTAGCTCGCTTCCTTCGCGAAGCGCGATCGCCTAAGCACACAATTGCACTAATTTAATATTGATTGTGAGCACAAATTGAACCAAAAACCCACGCGGGCGGTGGGAGAAAAAGGCCTAAAATACTTTGCAAGAGTGCCGTGCGATGAGACCGGGAATCAGTCAACCGACTCGTACAAGCGCTAAGCAAGGAATGAAACGTATCTTTATTACTATCCTCACGATAAAAATAGAGTTTCGTAAAATTTTAGACTTTTCGGTGGTGTATTAAAGGTGAGATGTAGGTTTTTAGGGGAATAACTTTGGAGACATTTTGAAACGTGTTTCAAACACGTTAGTATTGGAACATAAGTACAAACTTATCGTCTCAAAATCTCTTCAACATTCCATAGTAATTTTCATATAAACCAAGTTCTTCAACTACAGCCTGATCAACGTATATGCATCGACTAACGACAAACCCGATGACGTGAAGGACGCGTTTTACGAATGTCTCGACAAGACCTATGGAGAATGCCCAAAACACGACGTGAAAATTGTCATCGGCGACGCTAATGCGCAGGTCGGAAAAGAGGACTTCTTCCGCCCTATCATTGGTACAGAGAGCCTTCACTCTGTTACCAACGACAACGGCCTACGTTTAGTGAACTTTGCTGCCACCAGGGGGATGGCCATCAGCAGCACTTACTTTGCACGCAAGGACATCCGCAAGCACACCTGGCAACACCCAAATGGCGAACTTTGCAACCGAATCGACCATGTTCTGGTAGACGGCCGACATTTTTCCGATGTCATCGATGTTCGAACTTTCAGGGGTCCTAATATCGACTCAGACCACTATCTCGTTGTAAGCAAAATTCGAGCGCGATTATCAACCGTTTCGAATTCTAGAAATCGACAATCGTTGCGTTTCAATATCCAACGCCTGTCAGCAGCTGGTGTAGCAGCGGACTACCATCAAAAGCTCGACGAGCGGATTAGCGAAATCGACGAAAGCGTCAACCTCAGCGATCTGTGGGAGTCAGTCCACGGAGCGGTGAGCACAGTAGCGCGAGAAGTGGTAGGTACTGCTCAATGGAGACCAAAGAACGGTTGGTTCGACGAGGAGTGCCAGAGAATGACGAACGAGAAGAACTTGGCTAGAAGCTGGATGCTGGTGTCTGGTACCCGTCAAAGCAGAGAGCGGTACAAGGAAGCAAGGGCAGCCGAAAAACGGATCCATCGCAGAAAGAAAAAGGAGCATGAAGAGGCAGTAATTGCTCAGGCGCAAGAAGCTATGGAACAGAACAACATGCGACGGTTCTACGAGTCCGTAAATGGTGTGCGGAGAAAAACAGCGCCGTCTCCCGCCATGTGCAACGACCGTGAAGGAAACTTGCTGACGGATAAAACAATGGTGGCCGCCAGGTGGAAAGAGTACTTCGAGTCATTGTTGAACGGAGATAATGGGAGTGGATCTGGTAGCAGAATTCAAATCGATGACGATGGACAGGCTGTGGAACCTCCAACGCTAGATGAGGTAAAAAAAGCTATCAATGGGCTGAAGAACAACAAGGCTGCTGGGAAGGACGAGCTCCCGGCTGAACTTCTCAAACACGGAAGTGAGCAGCTGCACGTACTCCTTCACCGTATCATATTGAGGATATGGGAGGAAGAACAAATGCCTACTAGTTGGTTGGAAGGTCTCATTTCCCCTCTGTCCAAGAAAGGGCATCGACTGGAGTGCGCCAATTACCGAGGGATAACACTCCTAAATTTGGCGTACAAAATCATGTCTGGAATTCTGTTCAACAGATTGAGACCGTATGAGGAGTCCTTTGTCGGCGAATACCAAGCTGGTTTTCGAGAGGGCCGATCAACGACGGATCAAATGTTTATCCTGCGTCAAATCCTAGATAAATTCCGGGAGTACAACTTGCAGACTCATCATCTGTTTGTAGATTTCAAGGCAGCGTACGATTCAGTGAAGAGAAACGAGTTGTGGCGAATTATGTCCGAACATGGCTTTCCGGTGAAGCTGATTAGACTGATTCGTGTAACGCTTGATGGATCGAAATCAAGTATGCGGGTGGTGGACGAGATTTCGTCATCGTTCGTAACCTTAGATGGATTGAAACAGGGTGACGCTCTTTCTAACTTGCTGTTTAACATAGCGCTCGAAGGTGCTATCAGGAGAGCCGGTGTGCAGAGAAGCGGTACCATTATCACACGTTCTCATATGCTCCTTGGCTTTGCGGACGATATCGACATCATCGGGATTGACCGTCGGGCAGTGGAAGAGGCGTTCGTGCCTTTCAAGAGGGAGACAGTGAGGATTGGGCTCACAATCAACACCACAAAAACGAAGTACATGATAGCTGGTGGTCAACGTGGGTCCGGATGTGTTAGTGGTAGCGAAATGGTGCTAGGTGGTGAAAAGTTTGAAGTGGTGGAAGAATTCGTGTATCTTGGAACACTAGTGACATGCGATAATGATGTTACCCGCGAGGTGAAAAGACGTATTGCAGCTGCGAGTCGGGCTTTCTACGGGCTCCGTAACCAGCTGAAGTCCCGTAGCCTGCAAACGAAAACAAAACTCGCGTTATACAAGACACTGATCCTTCCGGTCGTCCTATATGGCCATGAATCATGGACATTGAAGGAAGTCGACCGGAGAGCTTTCAGGGTGTTTGAACGTAAAGTGCTGCGAACAATACTCGGCGGTAAACTAGAAAACGGCATCTGGCGGCGTCGCATGAATCACGAGTTGTAACAAGTGTATAAAGAGGTGGATATTGTCAAGCGCATAAAACACGGCAGGCTGCGTTGGGCTGGTCACGTTGCCCGTATGCCGGAAGAACGACAAGCAAAGATAATATTCAACAGAGAACCCGGACGAGGCCGCCGACTTCGTGACAGGCCGCGCACACGATGGCTTTTTGCGGTTGAGGAGGACTTAAGGGCACTTAACGTTCGGGGCGACTGGAAGCGATTGGCCCAGGACCGAGCCCAGTGGAGAAGATTCATCCATTCGGCGCAGATTCATCGTAGCGAATTGTAGCCCATCAAGTATCAAGTAAGCTTTTGAGCCACCGTTAAATCACCACCGAAAAAGCTAAACATTTCACAGAACTTAATTTTAATGATATATGGCAGACTGGAATTGAAACTTTTTGTAATTTTGAACCGCCCTAGTGAGTGGTGGATGAAAGTAAGAAAAAAAAAGTCATATCCATTTGAGCGGGAGGATATAAGCTTCAGGCTGGTCGGATATGGGAAACGTTTTACTGTTCATATGCGATTTGTACTTATTTTAACCCGAGCCGGGATGCGATATTGTGTCTTGTTGTTTATTGCATGTTGTGAAGACGCTTTTAAGTTTTACGATAGCAAACGATATGTGAATATTTCATGGTTGCTTTTGCGGAACATTTCGTTAATTTGTTTTCCTTTTATTTCATTTGAAAGCAACAAACATTTACTAATACGCAGTAGGGACTTATTTTGGTGGCACATGATATGGACCTTTCCTAATCGTTAGACAAAGTGACAATACCAGCTTGCATATGGTTTTAATCAAGTGGTATTTGTTGCTATTCAATTGTTGATACATCAAAAGAGGTCAATAATTATCATTTATTTGTACGTTACATACGAATTTAAAATGCCGCTTTAATTTAAAAGGTCCTCAAAAATTTCGAAGTTTTTTCCCTATTTTTTACCACTGTGTAATCTACACTAAGTTTTATAGTATTTAGTACCCAATATTTAAATGTAGAGAAGCTACAACGTTGGTAACAAATTATTCCCTGGATAATGTTAAAGTAGTATTCATTGATTGAAAATATATATATTTTGACTAACCTGTGAAACTGCAATGTCATGCGCATTGAATCTAATTGTTAAGTTTGCATGTATTAAACAATTTCACTACGCTCAAAAAAACCAGTTATTACATTTTGCGCAACAAAAATCACAAGCATTTAACACAATTTTTTCTTCTTCTGATTACAAAATAAAAACTTTTTTTAGTAAGCTTTTTTTTCTTTGATTCATTTTTCATGTATCGAATGTATCGTTTGGTAACGAAAATGACCTATATTTTGTGTATGAGCGAGCATTGATGACCGTACAGTTCGTAGTTGCTACGCCGTGATTGACCAGAATAGTCGATATTGCACTAAAATCCGATAGGGACGAATGACCTTCGGGTTAAAGTCCCTCTCAAACAACAACAATTAAAATCCAATGGACTGATAGTAGAGTAATTTACCATTTCCAGAGTACGCTGGCTACTTCAAGATTTTTTTTTCAGGAGATTTCAGGAGATCCTCTAGTGATTCCTTGAGCAGTAATTAAAAACAAATCTTTCAGTCAAAACTCTTTCTGAAACTTCCTTCTGGAATAGCGTCGTTAGCGTTAGCGTTAGCGTAGTTACGGTATACTTCGTAGATTGGATACTAGCACCATTCATGTTTCTTTTTAATAATCTCATTCTGACTACTTTCAGAAACAAGGCAGGGGAGTATACCTTGTTCAAATCATAAACAAGAATACTGAAAGCATGAATATCACTATTCCTGGCCACGCCCATCTTTTCTGAAACTTCCTCTTGGAATTAATAACATAAACTCATTAATAACATACACTCATTAACTTCTCCGAAAATTCTTGGAGGAAATCACTAATTCCCATAGGAATTTCCCTTGCTGCTAGTTGCTCTAGGGATTCCGCCAGAAGATGTCTTGAAAATTTCAGAGGATCGTCCTGGAAACGCTTTCAAGGTTTCCTCAAGGAATTACTTGTAATTTATATAAGCAATTATTACAAAACTCAAAAACGGAAGCAATTATTTTATGCTCTGTCAGTTTTGTGAAAATTTTGAAATTTTATTTGTGAAAAACAGTTGATGTGGATGTGAACTTATTTGGATATTCTAAAGAAGTACGTGATGATTCAAGTTTGTACAATGAGGGATGTTACATTCCAGCCATCGATTATGCAGCAATGCCTCCACTAGAAACTAACATTACAGGAGGATCATCGGCACGCTCATCATCCCTTTTGAACGATTCTGAGACGACGCACAGAGGAGCACCTAGAACAAATTCGTGGCCATAATTTCGATTTTGAAAAATTGTGATTTTTGATCCCGCTATATTTTTTAAACATAGCTAATAGTATGCCACATGTTGTGGCTACATTGAAAAGACGTCATATAACCTTGAACAAATGTTAAAAGAGTTCAAAAAAGCAGGATTTTCAATGGTTTTTCATTGTTTTTATATTATTTAATCAGAATTATTTTTCCCATGAGACAGTTTTGCCAAAATAAACATATATTTTTTTCTGAACTTTTTGTTTATAAATACAAAAAGAGCTTCTGCATAAAATTTTCCAAAAAATATTTTTCATTTGTTTATTTTTAAGACTATATTGCAAAACGTCATTTTTCGTAAACTTCGGTATTGAAAAAGTTACCTTATACGGCAATATCCGGCAAAGTTTCGACCACAGTGTGAAACTTACATATGTTATCTATCAGTCACAGCATAAAACTCTTCCGCTCTTGAAATTTTAAACCCTTTGAATATATCAATTTTTATCATTTTTTTTTTCGAATATTTTTGCCCGCTTTTCAATAACTTTCTATCCCTAATCAATTGAAGTGCATGGTCTTAATGCGTTTGTTTAATGTGATGTCCGAGAAAATTCTAATTTAAACATATTTCTTTTATTTGTATAACTGACTTAAGTAAAATTGCTAATTTTATAAATAACGTATATCACAGTTTTTACACATGACATCGCCAAATCAGCTTTAGCAAATTTTTGAAATAAACAGAAATGCTTTGTAAAAGACGCAATGGTGCCATGGTTTAAAATTCCATGTCTTTTGAATTTATTCTTCTTCTTGGAATTACATCCTCATTGGCACAGAGCCTGCTTCTCAGCTTAGTGTTCAATGAGCACTCCCACAGTTGTTAACATCACATTAATAGGTTTTCAGGAATACCGTAATTTCGGTTGAAATGGATAATATTTTCCGGTTGGTTTTATCTGTTCTCTTCAATGTTGACAATGCCAAACAACTGAATACAGGAAAATACGACGGTAATCCTCACGAGCTCATGTACAGAACTTACTTGATACTTGATGGGCTACAATTCGCTAAGATGAATCTGCGCCGAATGGATGAGTCTTCTCCACTGGGCTCGGTCCTGGGCCAATCGCTTCCAGTCGCCCTGAACGTTAAGTGCCCTTAAGTCCTCCTCAACCGCAAAAAGCCATCGTGTGCGCGGCCTGCCACGAAGTCGGCGGCCTCGTCCGGGTTCTCTGTTGAATATTATCTTTGCTTGTCGTTCTTCCGGCATACGGGCAACGTGACCAGCCCAACGCAGCCTGCCGTGTTTTATGCGCTTGACAATATCCACCTCTTTATACACTTGGTACAACTCGTGATTCATGCGACGCCGCCAGATGCCGTTTTCTAGTTTACCGCCGAGTATTGTTCGCAGCACTTTACGTTCAAACACCCTGAAAGCTCTCCGGTCGACTTCCTTCAATGTCCATGATTCATGGCCATATAGGACGACCGAAAGGATCAGTGTCTTGTATAACGCGAGTTTTGTTTTCGTTTGCAGGCTACGGGACTTCAGCTGGTTACGGAGCCCGTAGAAAGCCCGACTCGCAGCTGCAATACGTCTTTTCACCTCACGGGTAACATCATTATCGCATGTCACCAGTGTTCCAAGATACACAAATTCTTCCACCACTTCAAACTTTTCACCACCTAGCACCATTTCGTTACCACTAACACGTCTGGACCCACGTTGACCACCAGCTATCATGTACTTCGTTTTTGTGGTGTTGATCGTGAGCCCAATCCTCGCTGTCTCCCTCTTGAAAGGCACGAACGCCTCTTCCACTGCCCGACGGTCAATTCCGATGATGTCGATATCGTCCACAAAGCCAAGGAGCATATGAGAACGTGTGATAATGGTACCGCTTCTCTGCACACCGGCTCTCCTGATAGCACCTTCGAGCGCTATGTTAAACAGCAAGTTAGAAAGAGCGTCACCCTGTTTCAATCCATCTAAGGTTACGAACGATGACGAAATCTCGTCCACCACCCGCACACTTGATTTCGATCCATCAAGCGTTGCACGAATCAGTCTAATCAGCTTCGCCGGAAAGCCATGTTCGGACATAATTTGCCACAACTCGTTTCTCTTCACTGAATCGTACGCTGCCTTAAAATCTACAAACAGATGATGAGTCTGCAAGTTGTACTCCCGGAATTTATCTAGGATTTGACGCAGGGTAAACATTTGATCCGTTGTTGATCGGCCCTCTCGAAAACCAGCTTGGTATTCGCCGACAAAGGACTCCTCATACGGTCTCAATCTGTTGAACAGAATTCCAGACATGATTTTGTACGCCGAATTAAGGAGTGTTATCCCTCGGTAATTGGCGCACTCCAGTCGATGCCCTTTCTTGTACAGAGGGGAAATGAGACCTTCCAACCAACTAGTAGGCATTTGTTCTTCCTCCCATATCCTCAATATAATACGGTGGAGGAGTTCGTGCAGCTGCTCACTTCCGTTTTTTTTTCATGTACAGAAATTTTCTATCAAATGTGGTTTTAGTGCTGAAAATAATCTCCAAAATAAAAACTGGGGGGACTCCATTTCGGGGTGAAATTGATCGCTTGTCAATGCGATTATTGTGAGTTTTTGAAATTACTCCGCATACTGAATTCCGGCTTTCTGAATACGAATATGCTTCCAAATTTGAAAAAAAAAACTATATTTTTGAAATATTTTTTTAAAAATCAGGAATTTCGCGGAAAACGCCTCAATGTAGGCAATTTTGAAAAAAGAATGTCCTGATGTCTAACCGATACTGAATTATTTCAACAAAATAAGCTCATTGATACGAGTTTCGTTGATTAAAAAACAAACAAACTTTTAGGCTATTTTTGAATGTTTGTTAATATCGTACCGATTCATGAATTTTACATTATTTTCTTAGAAATAAACATTCATCAACGCAAAACAAATCTTCACAACTCTCGATCCAACAATAGTCAACAACGTTCATTCACACCATTGTTTGAAAAAAAAAAAAAATCGACGCATTAAATTCCTTTTCATCGAGTTTTATGATCCCAACTTTCAGAAATGACGGGTATCTAAAGGATATTCAATGGACTTGAAAGTTGTGGGTGAAAATTGAATGAATTAACCAATAAATGTCATGATTTTACACTCATGGGAATAGGAGTTGTTCCAGCTGTAAAATTTTTACCTGATTATGCTGTCAAATTTGCTCCTAATTATGAAGGAATTCTTATGAATATTCGTCTACTTTTTTATTAAAATTTTAAGACTGATGGACTCCTAGTTTTGTTGATGCGATTCACATTTATAAAACATAGAGAGTCAAAATAATCCGTTCGTGATATTTTTAAATTTGTGGATCAGATTATTTGTACAAATGAGGCATACATAAAATTTTTGTAGAAGGCATAGAGAAAGCGTTCCAGATAAAACATTCCAATCAGTTTTATTACTCCATTAAAAAGAAATTTGATTTCATGAATTGCAAATGCAATATTTCACTGTATTCTTTTAGACGAAAAATCCAGTAACTATTAAAATTCTAATTATTCATCGATTGCTTATCCTCTTGGCGAGCTAGATGCGCATCAAATTATGACGTACAAATCTATTTTCCATCTGTTGGTTGTTCAAACGATTGGCCATCAAAAATTAAATCAAAAACTGTTTTTCTACAACGGTATTTTTTTCGATATGAATACTCACTGATATGTGGATAAATGTCCTGAAAAGGTTCGAAATTTATCCTAATTGAGTTATAACAGTTTTTAGTCAATATTTAAGTATGAGCAGATCATTTAGGGTAAAAAATAATTTTGGCCATGATTTACCCAAATTACTCTTGTGTGCGACGGAACGTTTCTTTTGAAGGTTGGATCCGGTGAGTTCGTTTCAATTTGGGTTTGCATTGTTTGTGATAGCTTTAATGTCAGGGACCAATGCACGAGTTTAGTCATTTGACGTTTGTGCGGTGCCATATTTGCTCGTTATTTGGCCACATAAATAGCACGGCATCTCTCAAACATCAAATGACTGAACAAGTGAACTCGTGCATTGATCCATTGGTGATCATGTTTGTGTTTGATGCGGTGAATACAAGTGGTTTATGACCTTTTCGAGAACCATGCAAGAGTCACTCTTCTGGTATATTTTTTATAGCAGAAATGAATGAATGAATTGTCTTTATTAACGAGACTATCAGCCCTTGGCTGGTTCGTCTCTTTTATAGCAGAAAGGTCATCGTGGACTGGATGGGAGATGAAAATTAGTTCTGGTGACGGAATGCCTATCTGGTAGTGATAGTCAACGCTGTTCGGACAATTTTTGAACTGCGCGTAGAATTTCATTTAAAGAGCTTCTCTCTGTTATGCGTTTAAAGATAGTGGTTCTCACGGCGTAACAAATGACAAACATGATACGTAATGCTGAAGCAGATTTTTTTTTTATTTTCATTACAAAAAGACTTATCTTGGATCAAATGTTGGTGAGCCATTATCAATCACATAATTTCGAATTTTAGCAACATTAGAATTTGTTTTTCACTTTTTATTTACAAGCATTTTAGATACAAAGTGATTGATACAATTTTCAATATTGTAACAAAAGGTTGAATCTATTTTATATCATTGAAAGCTACAAAACTCGAGGGAGGTCAGATTTTCTTTCTTTTCAGAGAGCGAGTAAGGGCGCTTAAGCCAAGGCTCTGTAGCCAGGACATACGGGAGAAATACCTGTGTCCCATCCCAGGAAAAGAACCAAAAACATCAATGGAGTGCGCATTAACTTTCTAAGCAACGCCTCTCTCAACGATTTTGATTATCATCCTAAATGGAACAATTGGTACGGTTGTCCCCGTTTCTTCTTTCACAATACTTCAAACTTTTTCGTCGATCATGTTATTCATTCGTGAATAACCTGATCGACGTTAATTTTTGAATTCTCTTCAAACCCCCAGTCTGCATAGTGGGCCTGGCAATTTTAATGTTTGCATCAAATCATTGATATGCTGCAAACATTAATGCTGGCAAGAAAATACTGGAAGTAATTTCGGTATTTCCAGGATGCTTTTCAATATTAGCTGTGCAAGCGCTTAGATTAGAAAAGATAAGATTAATCATGAAGTTATTACAAGAAAATCCCTGTAGAGATGAGCTCCATTACTTGAACAAATTCCTGGAAAGTCTCGAAAAGAAAAATAAAAAAATTATCTTTAATAATTTGATTTTTGACAAATCCATCGTTAATTTTCTTCGGTATGGATTTATTTCGAAAATACCAGTAATTTTTTTTGGCACTATCTGAGAAATTTCAAAAAACACTGTTGCCAATTGATTTAACAACTTGTTTTTCCCATAGTAATGTCCACACAAATCCATACATGGGTTAAAATCAGTCGATTTCCAAATGTCGTAATAAATGGACATTCCCTCTCCTGGCATGTTATTCAATATTCCCAGCAACATCCTGGTGTAAACATTTTATAAACCATCTCGAACCATTTTATTTTGTCAGATCTCTAAGCCGCACAATTTGCACTGCCAACTCAGCGATTACGCAAAAGTTGTGGAAAACACGATAACAAATGGTGAAAACGTGCCGGACCAGAATCTGCTCCTCTATTCCGGTTTGATAAACATATGCAATAAAACCGCCCTTGGCGTTTTCCGCTTTTTCTCGTACCGACCATTCTCGACCCCCTCCACCAGAGAACAGTTCAATTTAAATCACCCGTAGATAGAGGTAGCTACGTGTATGCTTCCGCTGCTGGAAGAGGAAAGGTAAATTTAATGGCCACATCAAGCCACCTCCACCGGCAGCAGCAGCAGGCGGAAAACTCGCGGAAGGTCGATCTGTTACAATTCGGTTGCTGGCTGCGTGGAAATTTCGTCGGAACTCAGATGTTCATCGGATTTCTTTCCACCTGACTGCAATCTCAATGACCCGTGGTTGGGACTCGATAAGGGTGACCGAGCGTCGACGTGTGCGTGCTAATCGAATTCACTGGCCACACCGAGTCCGAGCCAGAGTCCTGGGGACGATTTTTGCATTTTCAGCAAGCTAGAGAGGGCATGGAGGAGTAACTAGAATAAATTCTTGGATATAATTTAAGCATCGAAATGTGGAGAATTTGTAGTACACCGCGTATATTGCTGGGCATGGCGTACCTGAAGGAATGAAATAGTCCTCTTTGTGTGATCCTTAGGCTCCTGCCCAGCAACTCCTATCCCTACGTCTTTGCGGTACTAGCCGGGGTACGAACAGCCTTAGGGAATACTCCAGAAGTTCATCCAGGGATTCTTTAAGAAAGTCTTCCAGGGATTCTTGAAGGATTTTTTCCAGGGGATTCTAAATGAATTCGTCCACGGATTCTTTAACAAACTCCTTCAAGAATTCCTTCAGGAGCTTCTTCAGGAATTCTTCGATGAGATCCTTCAGGAATTCATCCAGGAGTATTATCATGCATTCCTACGGAGTTGCTTAAGAAATTCCTTCAGGAAGTTTTCCAGGAGTTCCTTCAGGAATTGCTCTAGGATTTCCTTCAGGAATTGCTCTAGGAGTTCCTTCAGATATTATTCCAAGGGTTCCTTAAGTAATTATTCCAGAAATTCTTTCAGGAATTCTTCCAGGAGTTGCTCCAAGAATTACTCCAGAAGTTTGTCCAGGTATTCCTCCAGATATTAGTCTAAATATTCTTATAGGAATTCCCCAAAATATTCCTTCTGGAATTACTCCAGGAGTTTCTCCAGGCATTCTTCCAGGAGTTCTTCTAGGGGTTACTCAAGGAAATCCTCCATGTATTCTTCCATGTATACCTCCAGAAGTTCTTCCAAGTGTTCTTCCAGGGATTCTTCCAGGAGTTTCTCCAGGGATTCTTCCAAAAGTTCCAGCAGGGATTCTTCCAGCAGTATCTCCAGGGGTTCCTCCAAAAGTTACTTCCGCTAGAGATTCCCAAGGAATTTTTACAGGAGTTTCTCCTGGTATCCCTTAAGAGATTCTGTCACGAGTTTTTCCAGGAATTTTCTCAGCAGTTCATATATGGATTCCCCCAGAAGTTCTTCCAGGAGTGACTTCAGGAAATCATACTGGAATTTTTTCAGGAGTTATTTCAGAAGTTCCTTCGTGATTACCTTTACAAGTTCTTTAAGGGATTTCTCTTAGCATTCTTCCAGAAGCTTATTCAGAGATTGCTTTAGGAGCTCTTTCAGCGCTTTCGCTTAGTTTTCTTTCAGGGATTCCTCCACGAGTTGCTTTACCGATTTCTCCATGAGATATTTCAGGAATATCTCCAGGAGTTTCTTCAGGGATTTTATCAAAGGTTCACCACGAATTCCATCGGGAGCCTCTTAACGAATTCCTTCAAAACTTTTTCCAAAAAATCCTGGAGGAATCCTTGAAGAAACTCCTGTAGGAATTCTTGAAATCATTCTTCCAATGACTCAAACATGGATTCTTCTAGACATTTTGCAAGATTTTCCTCAGGGAACTCCCCCAAGAATATCTCCAAGTAGTTCTTCGGAAAACCTTCCTGATATTCCTTCAAGTATTCCTGTCTGATATCCTGGAGGATTTCTTGATGGTTTATGTGGATTAAATCCTGATTGAATCCCTGGAGAAAACTCTCGCATTTAATGATTAAAATTTGGAGCAATTCCTAGAGTAATTATTGTAGGAATTCCTGAAGGTATATGTGCAAAAATCCCCAACCAAATCGCTTGAAAACAATAGAGAAATGCGTGGATTATATCATTAAACAATCTATGAAAGAATTCGTAAAGAAATCTCTAGAAATAATTTTGAAAAACAAATACCCAAAAAAAATCTGAAAAATCCGAGAAGTTTTGGCTGGAGAATTTCCCTAAAAATCTCTGGATGAATGTATTGAGGAATCCCTTGAGAAATCCTGGAGGATGAAATCTGTGGAGGATATGCCGTAAATGTTCCGTTAGAAATTCCATCGGGAATCTTTTAATGAATCCTTTCAAGAACTCTTCCGAAAAATCCAGAATCCCTGAAAAACTCCCGCAATAATCCTTGAAGTCCTGGAGGAATCCTCCCCACGACCCAAACGGGATTCATCCAGGCATTCCGCAAGCTATTTCTCAAAGAACTCCTCCAAGAATTCCTCTAAACAGTTCTCCGAGAAATCTTCCTGGTATTTCTTTAGGAATTTCTTCTAGGTATGCTAGAAGATTTCTCGATGGAAGCCCTGGAATTTCCTGAAGGGTACTGAAAAATATTTGAAGAAATCTATGAAGTAAACGCTGGCAGAATTTCTCTAGGAATCCCTGGATGAATGCTTTGCAAACGAATCCTTTCAAGAATTCTTCCGGAACATCTAAGAGAGATGAGAAAATCCCAGAAAAAACTCCCCTAATAATCCTTGAAGTCTTGGAAGAATCCTACCTACGACTCAAATGGGATTCATCCAGGCATTCCACTAGTTATTTCTTAAAGAACTCCAGAAGTTCCCCCAAACAGTTCTCCTAGAAATCCTCAAGATATTTCTTTGGGAATTTTCCTGGGTATTCTGGAAGACTTCTTGATTTAAGCCTTGGAAGAATTCCCAAAAAAAGCGCTAGCATTTCCGGATGAAAATCTGGAGAAATTTCTGCATAAATTTCCGGAGGACTAATTGGAATAATCCTTCAAGGAGTATGTGGAAAAATCCCTAATCATTGAAAAATACCAAGAGGAATTCCTGTAGGAGCTCCTGAAAGAACCCTTGGAAAAATTCATAAATGAATCCCTGGAAGGGATTTGGAAAAGTACTCCTGGACATATTATTAGAAAATCTCTGGAGTAATCACTGAACAAATGTCTATATTAATTCTTGGATGCGTGCTTGGACATATTCCTTAAACTTCATCCAGCCAACATAAAAAAAACACACTAAAATGTGCATACCTTTTTTGTTTCTCGATGGATTTTGTTGAAATTTTCAGAACATCCGAGAAAATCCTGTAGTTCATGGTCTGGGAAATTATAAAATATGATCCAAGTGGTTCCGGAGTTATTCCGGATTGTCTTGGGGTACCAAAATTGGCCACATCATCCATTCAACGGATATATCAAGACCCAGATGAGCTAGAAGGTTGATGTCTTCAGCAAAGTCGTTCAGCAGACTAAGGGCTATCTGGCAGTGATTGGGAATTTAACCGCTAGGTTACGCTAGTGATCAATTTTCTTCGACCTTCTTTATTTAGAGTACCTGATAAGCTAGAACAGTGATGCTCAGGCTCATTTTTCAATCTCCTGGATTCCTGATTGAAGATAGTTATCCGAATCGATCAGAGTAGAAAAGATCTCATCCGTTACAATAGTATTCCAAAGATTGGTAAACAAAGATGAATTCAAAACCTGTTTATCTATGATGGCTTGATCTTCAATAAAACTGCTCACTTGGCTAGGTATCCTGCAACGGGTTGAATTTAATCCTCACTAAGCTATGACCGGTTAACCGTTTCTAGTCAATACTGAGGCATGTATAATTACAACCGTGTTTGACCCAAATTACTCCTCCGTGTGCAGCGGGAAGAGCACCCCGTAGGAAACTGGAATTTGATTGTTTATGATTATCGAAATTGAAATTTAATGCAAATCCGACGCAGTAAATTGCTAGACTCATTTGCGCGAATCGTTAAAATTGTCCAGGAGAGTGAGTTATCGCAGACTACAGAGTGGCTGGTCAGCACTTGCTGAGATAAGAGTTCGGGAAAGTTCTAAAAGGCCACCATCGGTCGGTCGGTGTGCAGAAAACGAACGACTTCCATGGTGCTCCTCCGATTGTGATCGATATTGTTAATCAGAGAGGCAGCACGTACCGTGACTAGCAGGACGTGCTCATCATGCACTTTCCACGGGAAGATGAATGGAATCCAGTTAGAACGTGTTGTCTAGCTACCAGGTGCGGCAGTGAATAGAGTGAAGATGAGAATCTAATTTAAAGTTTTCTGGAATCGAAGATAATAATAATTTGAAAGAAGAGAGAGCACGATCAGAATCCGGCAATTATCTGATAATCAGGTGTGTTTCGTCTCGATGGTGTGAGCATTGACATTGTCCCTTTTTCACAGATATGTGATCAGTGGATGTTGATACTATCAAATATATGATATATGGAAACCAATAACACTTGGAGGTCAAATTTCTGAAACCCTTGCAAAATGTTTGAAGGCATTGCTGAAACTCGTTTACATATTTTCGAACTATCTGACAAGAATGTCGGATTAAAAATGTAGATATATTAGGTGTAGATATTTTTGGATATTTTTCACCTCCTAGTTCAGCTTTCTTGACCTTTTATTTACATTTAGTTTTAAGCTCTCACATAAAATAAAAATTTAAGAAATACCTGAAGGTTTTTTTGTACATCAGTTGAGGAATTAATAAGCGTTCAATGAAGAAGCAAGAATTCACATACAAATTATGACATGAAAAGCTTGTGTTTTTTATACAACACCCTTTTGTTAACAACGTACGACAGAAAATTGCCAGGAACATTGAAGTTCAACCGATCCAACACTTTATAGAGCCCGTGTACTAAGGGTCAAGCAGGGAAGTTGTTATGCTGTCAATGCTTGCAAATGCTGCCCTTCAAGGGCACCGGGGTACAAGTGTGGAAACACTCTTAACGATAGTGAAATTCACTGCAAAGTCGTTACCTCTGCATACCATAGAGTAGTGTCACTCCAATAACAACCGGAATCGCCTCGAGGATTGGATTCCAAAATAGAATTGAATACCTCGCTCCAGTCGTATCCAGCTCCGCTTTCCGGCGTCCCATTCTCAGGTTACACAATGTCTGTGGGGCCTTCCTTAGTCGAGTGGTTAGAGTCCGCGGCTACGAAGCAAAGCCATGCTGAAGATGTGTGGGTTCGATGCACGGTCGGTCCTGGATCTCTTTGTAATAGAATTTTCTTTGACTTTCGTGGCAGAGTGGCATCGTGCCTGCCTGCGAGAATTGGAACTTCAGCTGGAAAGCTCTCAGTAAATAATTGTGAAAGTGCACTTAGAACACTGAGGTGAGAAGAAGGCACTGTCCTAGCTAGGACGTAAAGCTCAAAAGAAGATAAAGACAATGTCTGTGCCCATTGGATCGTGTTGTAACTATGCTGCGCTTTGGTATGCTTTCACTTCTTTCTGCATATGGCACTCAGCCAGCCCCGGGGGGAATTGTCTAAAGAACTCCTGTACTATACTTTTGTGTGGGACTCGCGTACGGCAACAGCTACCGTGTGACTAATGGCAAGGCCCGGTTCAGGGAAATCGGTTTCATACAGAGGTTTTCGTTTCAATCGGATAAATGGAATATCTATTGGCAAGTGTTCCTTCATATGGTAAATGGTGTTTTCTTTTGCTTCTTGTTTGCATAAAATTTCAACATGAATAGAGTATGATTCTCAATTCAGTGTTCTATGAACATTTTTGCTGTCATTAATTGAGTGCTTTGCATGTCACGGATATTGATTTATGCTTATTCAATGCCATAAAGTGTGTAATTGAAATCACCTGTCAAAACGGATTTGTAGAAGTCTACTTACATAACAGTCTACTTTTCCCCAGCTTAGTGTTCAATGAGCATTTCTGCAGTTATTATCGAGAGCTTTCTTTGTAGAAGTTGCCATTTTTTATTTCGTACATTATTACAGTGACTAAAAGATCCTGGATGGACCTGGAATCGAAGCTTTGGTTTATAGCCGCGGACTCCTACCACTTAGCTAAGGAAGACCCCACAATGATGACTATGTATATCACAAAATACAATATTTTGACTATGCATATGACAAAATAAAGGTTGACAACGCAATGCGCATTACACTCTCGTACTTTTCGTATCCTTTGATGGAAGTTTAGATCCTACTTGAATCAATAAAACAGTACTTTTTAGGGCTAATTTTTAAATTTTTTGAAGTATTTCCGGTTCACATGCTTTGGATACATGCCTAAGATGTTCGTTGGACTCGTTGATGGATGTAAAGTTACGTTGGCAATGGGAATCTATTTTGGTCATCGTCAAAGAAAAAAACCTTCTTTCTTAAGGTAAAATTTAGATTGTATCGAAATAAGCATTGAATTTGATACTTTAAACTAATTTTCTGAACAACAAATCAAAACCCAGGCTCTACGATTCAATTGAGAAAGCAACGGGGTGCCAAACTTAGTAGGTATTTAAGATTTTGGTGGTATTTGGCAAGAGATTTCGAACTCCTTAAGAGAAATCAAGGTTTCCTTCCAAATCACAACGAAATGATTGCCGCTCATCACTATTTGGGGTAACTAGTCATTCGGGGAAATGGCATTCGGGAAAAAGGATCATTCGCAAGGTTTACTCCCCAGCCTTGTTCCAGAAAGCGGTCAAAATGCGATAATCAAAAGAAACATACACATAGCTAGTATCCAATCTACGAAATATACCTCTACTACGCTAACGTCAGCCAGGCGGTCATGCTGATATTGATTCCAATCCCGTGAGAGATCCTTATAAATTTGTCCAATGAAGTTAAATATTTAGTTATCTTGCAAGAAATATTATTCACTATCAAAAATCACATTGTCAATCACAAAATCAAACCAAATGTAATAAATTTATAATCCATTAGATTCAATTATTAACAAAAAAATCAAAACTTTGTCTGGAAAACGGCTCTACAACTCATCGATTCCAATTCTGCAACTGTTTGACACCTCACAGGTGCTGCAAAACTAGTATTTCCTTACGGGGCCCAACGAGAAAAAAGTGCTTTCACTTTGAAATTCTTTCACACTCTAGTGTGTTTTTCCCTTGGAGCACAATGCCATTTACAAGTCCAGTATCGCAGCAGGAAAGTTCAAGTCTAGTAGGAGAGAATGATTCAAAATGCGTTTACGGATATTGCTCTGTTCCGCTTCGTGTGTTAATGTTACGAATTGCGTATTGAACTGTTCTAAAAAAATGCCACCCGTTTCTATAAATTCCCAACGGATGACTTTCAATAATTAGAGGTTTTTGATAAGCACAAATGTTCAATATCAGGCTGAACATACTTCGTCGACCAAAACGCTCTATTATGAACAAAAATGAACCTTGCGTTTACATTAGTTTGTCCAAAGGTTAAGCATTTGAACGCGTTCAGTTTGCGTTCCAGTTCAAACATTTGAACGAGGGATCAAGTAGGCTTGAACAATGAGCAGTCCAAAAATTTGAACCCGTGAACGTGAAATGGAAACTGTCTCCATGGCAGATACACGACATATTTGAATGCGGAAGTTTAGCAAACATGTTAGGAAACTTAAATGGTTCAATATATTTGTAATGTCATGAACGTAATATGTTCTGATGTAGTTTTTTATGGTTTTCAGCTTCGTTGTGCATTTTGAAGTGAACGGGCCGTTCTTGAGCAGGTGCAGAATCTTGCACGAGAGTTCAATGCTTGCTAGGTTCTCGAGCAAAATTAGAACGCCGTTCAGTTTACTTTTGGCTCGCGTTCAGTTCAATTCTCATCACTGCCGGTAACTTTATTGTCACATTATCTGATGCATTTCACAGGGTTTGATGCATACATTAGAGCTTGAGCTTGAGGGCTTGATTGGCCGCCCGTGGTTGCTATTCCAGTATCGCCAGATCAGCTTCACTTACACAAGGAACCAACCAGATGACTGCTAGGGGCTAACAGACACCCTCAGTGAATAAGTGCTGGTGATCTTCTATTTTTAGGCGATAATGTCGCCTGCCACGTCAGCATGCTGACCTCAATGAGGTGAAGGAGAAGAAATTGATGATGCATTAAACTGGTTTCCACAGTAGACCGTATATACCACTGAGTCTAGCCCTGTTCATGCTGGAAGGTGTAGTGCTGGTAAAATTTTTATGGCCGAGAGGCTTGCTGTTTGGTTAGCAGACTGATCAGGTGATGGAATAATGGAAGCGTTCTTCTTCTTTCTGGCGTTACGTCCCCACTGGGACAGAGCCTGCTTCTCAGCTTCTAATGAGCACTTCCACAGTTATTAACTGAGAGTTTACTATGCCAATGATCATTTTTGCATGTGTATATCGTGTGGCAGGTACGAAGATACTCTATGCCCTGGGAAGTCGAGAAAATTTCCAATCGTAAAAGATCCTCGACCGGTGGGATTCGAACCCACGACCCTCAGCTTGGTCTTGCTGAATAGCTGCGCGTTTACCGCTACGGCTATCTGGGCCCCGATAATGGAAGCGTAGGGAGACGTTTTTTTGTCCGTTTCGGGTTCTAGCAAATGCTATGAACTGTGATATATTAAGCTAACACGGGAGACCGAGTGATATTCTCTATCTTTTGTCTCACTCTAACCATTTTCATCAAAACTTTGCAGAAACAAAATGTGAACCGATGTTGCTGAAAATTCAATGGGTTGTGCACTTCATAATATATAGAATCATTTTTCACATCGATATATGGAGTGGTACCGTAAATTCGGGTGAAATTGATCAGTAGGGTGAAATTGATCACTGTGTCACTCGATTTTATTTCTTCCTAATGGAGCACAAATATCAATGTAACCTGCAGTGAATGAACGTTGTTTGTCGTAAGTATATCCAAATTGTGTGTTGTGAAGTTTTTTGCGTTCAAAAATGTTCATTTATATTGAAATAATGTAAAATTTCAAAATCTTGTACGGTGCAGTGATGACAAACATCAATAAACTTCTATTTCTATACAAGGATTTGGACATGGTATAATCCTGAAAGTTTGTGAGGATACTAAAGATATATCCGCAAACTAGATTTAATAATCAAAACTCGTACCAATTCGTTAATTTGGTTGAAATAATTGAATTTCTGGTATATATCAGGAAATTCCTTAGGAAATTGCATACCTTTAGGCGTTTTCTGCGTTATTCTTGAAATTTAAACATTCATTATTTCTATAAATATTGTATTGTTAAGAATTTGGTAATCATATTCGGGTTCAGGGAGCTCAAATTTATTATGTTAAGTTGTTTTGAAAACTAACAATAATGGCATTGATAAGTGATCAATTTCACCCCGAAATGAGATCTCTCGATTTTTTATTTTAGACATATTTTTTAGCACAAAAATTACATTTGTTAGAAAATTTCGATAGTTGAGTCAATGAGGCTAACCTTCATACTTGTTTTCCTGTATTCAGTTGTTTGGCATTGTCAACATTATAGAAATCCGGCAAGAAAACCCGTGAAAAGTGATCAATTTCACCCGAAATTACGGTACTTTAGATTTCCTTTTTCAAATGGATAGGGTGGTTATAATGACGTCCCGTGCGGTCTTAAGAGTGGAAGAAAGAAGCAAGTGAAAAATACAACAACAAAATACCAGGAAAGGATCGGGCCTGGGGTTGAACCAATGACCTTCTGCTTATGAAGCTGAAGCGGTAGCCATTGGGCCACCAACCCTAGGGTTTGATGCATGCATTACTATATAAAAAAAAACAATGCTTGTAGCTATTGGGCGTCATGCCAATTGGAACTAAAAAGAATAGTGGTCTGAATAAAAAAGGAAACAGAGGGTAATAGTTTGATTGCTAATGAACTTATCCACGGTCTCCTTTTATTGTCAATTTTATTTTTCTGTTCTAAATGCCATATTTTCATAAAATGACATCTGGACCAACATCCTGTGAAGGAATGTTCCTCGGATGAACATGGAGTGGATGAATGTGTAGCGAAATCGTTCTTTCTCTATAAACACGGCCCGCAGTAAAAGTTTTCTTCCCGCTGGAAGTTGCAGCGTGACATCATCGTAGATTAGTTCATTTAATAAGATATTTCTCCAATAATCTTTGTAAGACTTATTTTTGGCATTTCCGTGACATTACGACAAGTACTACTATTGTTGAATGCATTTTTTATAATTTTCCACAGGAATTTCATCAGAAATAAATTCAGCTTTTTACCTAGAGTTTTCTTTAGTTGTTACTCCGAAAATTACATCAAAAGATCGTTGACAATTTTAACGAAATTCTTTGAAAATTATTTCAAGAATTTGAGGATACCTCCAAGAATTTAACCTGTACTTTTCCAATAATAAACAACGGTAGTTACCTCATTGCTTCTTTAAGAAATTTCTGACCAATTGTATCTTTTAGAAGGAATTTATCCAATGATTCTCCCACCGATTTGCCTACGATCGATTTAAGATTCCCGTTTAGTACATCTTCAAGAATTCAACCAGTAATTTCCCAAAAGTTGCCTCCAGAAATTTCTCTAGAAATACCCATAGCCAGAGGGGGGTAATAGCCAGAGATTTCTTCTCTGTTTTTTCCTACAAAAATTCTTCAACAAATTCCACAAGAAAACATTCAAAGAATTATTTTCATGCATTCTTCCTGGAATACCTTCAGAAAAATATGAAGGAATTTTATCATAAATTGTTTGAGAAATTATTGCAAAAATCTGGAACGTATTTCTAAAGAAAATTCCAAAGTAATCTCTGATGGAATTGCTGTAAATTATGAAATAACCCTTTCAAACTATTACAAGCAGCTTTGGAGAACTCCTGTACTTTTAAGGGAAACTTGAAGAGTTTTTTAAATAAATTTTCAGATTAATTGAAAAAAGCAATCTAGTCTCTGAGTTATCCTGCAGGATTATCGAAAGGATTTCTTGACGAAAATTGGACCATTTGCCAAATTGCCATTTGTTTAGTAATTATAGGAGTTGTTCTTAAGGAATTACTCGAGAAAGTTTAAAAGAACTGCAAGTGTAATTTTTGGATGAAATGCTGCAGAAATCCACAAACTTATGGAGATTCTATCCCATCACCTCAAATCCCATTACATCGAATGCCATCAATCCAAATGCTTCTGTCACGAAGGTACAAAAACCCCGGAATTTCGTGATCCCTGAATGTAAAAATACTAATAATGACATTTCTACGCGAAAAAAGAAATCGGGGTAATGTCAAGGGTCGTTTAGTTATATATAATTCGGGAAGACGGCATTCGGATTGATGACGATCGGGGTAATGTAGTTAAATCGATTTCTTAAAAAAATCCACATGAAGCATATGAAAATGACTACAGGAAACTAAAAAAATGACAAAGGTTTCTTGGACACATATCTGAACGTTTTTTTTATAAACTCTGCAATGATCCTTTGGAATTTTCTTGAAAGATTTAGGAATCTAAAGTAACTGGAGTTACTAGTAGAGAGTAACCTAAAGTAACAGGTAGAGAAACTTGTGAGCGGATTAATACCCAGAGAAAATGATTAGTGTGAAAATATCTGTGAAATCTTTGGATATTCTCTACAAAATTTTCAGAGTCATCTTGAAGTAGCGTTGAAATGCTCAAGGATTTTATGGATCAAATTCTAAAAAAACCTTTAAATATTTAGTTAAAATCGCTGGAAAAAAATATCTGAGAATTGATGGAGAAAATCTTTAGAGCAATTCGGGAAAAATTCATAGAGGAGTTTCCAAAGCTTGTGATATGAGTAGAAATTCGTAAAAAATCTTTAAAATGATCAAGTTATTGGTTCTGAAGGTTACACTGAATGTTAAGATAAAGACTTTAGAGACATTCAAATTAAATTGAGACTTTTGCTTGTATTATAATACTGAGCAAGTATCGTTTTGTCTCAAATTTCTAACAGACTCATATTCTGAACACTCGATTTTGAACGGAGATTTTTTTGAAATATGTCATCAATTTTCAAAGAAATCTTGCCAAATTTCTGCTGTTATTTCATATATTTGGAACTATTTTAGACAATGAGCTTTGTAATGATTCTTTAGTAAGAGGTCAATAGAACTTAATCTTATAATTTGCTTGTAAAAATTATCATTTGCATAGTAATTTATGCTGTTTAGAGTTAGAATCAAGGTGTTTATGAAGTAAAACAGAATAAGCACATAAGCATGAGCTTTTATGATCGAACATTTCGTAGTTGCTACTCCATGAAGTTGCACAAGGAACCAACAGATGTTGCTTGGGAGTAGCTTTCCATCTTGGAATGTACACTTTCGAGAGCTCCAAACATTATAAAGTCCATAACGGTGTCGGTCACGTCCTTACGGTAAGGGAAGGGAAGGAATATTAGTGTGACATCCATTGTTCATAGAGACCGAGATCACCTCTGCATCTCCATGGCTGTCATGGGAAGGAGTTTTGTAAGTTTAAAGGGATCACAACTGCATGATCAGGATCGGTAGGTGATGCGGTTCATGCATAAGACAAGTCAACACTTTTAGTGTCGAACTTTTAAAATGATTTCATTTTTCCATTTAATTTTTAACGATTTCTATCGATAAATCCAAAGGTATGGGTTTTCTACTGTTATGTAAAACATATACAAGTGTTTATATCGACACTGTGACACAATGACAAAGTTTTCATATTTTGTTAAATCAATTCATATAAATGACATTCCTGCCGTTTCATGATAAAACTACAATTCATAATATATTGCACACTCAAAATAGAAGCATGAAACGAGCTCACCAAATTGATCGTCCAACCTTGACCGTTATCCACTAAAATCAGCATGCTCATTGCACAAAAATCACTCCGACGATGCGAAAACCCGAGCTCGACTACTTGGGCCACCGGAAAGCACTCGGAATGCGTGCAAAATAAAACGAAAAAAAAAATTGTGCTGGCGAAAAATACACGAACTTACTGCGTGGGCTTCAACGTTATCATACTTAAAATGATAAAATTGTATTTTTATGAGCACATCTAGCATTTAACAGTTAAATAATATTAGTTGATACCTTCCTATTTCAAATTCTGGATGGCATAAAATTACGGACATTCTACTTATGATGGAAAATATTTCACACTAATTGTATCGATATTTATTGGCCAAAAGTTGGCACTTTATAGGTTCGTTTTATTGAGCAGTTATCAAAGATATTTATAACAATTTAGGATTTCGGCAACAAAGTGGATCCTTTTTTGAAAACATGTTCAATACCATTAAAATTTGTACTTTTTGTTGAATTTTATAGTGTCGTTTGCTTCAGACATTTAAAAAAACAGGTCAGTTTCATACCGACCAAATTTCAGAGCTCCATCATCGTTGATATTCGTCGAAATCACAGCAATTTTTAAGACTCTAGTACTAGCTTATTCACTACGAGATTTTCACGTATTTACAACATTTCACGGCGTTTTTAATGTACATATATAAGTATCTCAACCAGAGTTCCAACATATTTTCTCAGGCATCCATATTGTATGGCCAGTCCACACGAGTCTGTCAGTAGGTATACTTAATAAAACAACTTTCCTTCAGATTTGGAACAACACGTTAGAACAAAGCACAAACATTGTCTCGCCACAAAGCACAAGTTTTGCCTCGGATTTTAAGCTCACAGTTCTCATTATTATGGAATGACATGCATTGGACATCTAAAACTATACCGACGTAGTAGATATAAATAAAACAATAAAGTCGTGTCTCTTAACTTTGATGGAATCTTGTGAAATAAATTGTGTTTTTCAAGTAAATTTCAGAATCTATAATTTTGACAGAAGCAAGACAAATTGATGACCCATCGTTTTTTTAGCCTACACATTATGTCGTATATTTTGTCACTTAAAATTCTTCCAAAACATGAGCAAAATCAATGAATATTGCGAAATTAGTGAAATAATACGATGTGCCAAAAAAGAAGCCAGCAAAACAAAATATATCCGTTACATTGCTGAGTTTTACTGTTTTTTTTTCTGTGTTATGATCTATCGGCATTGGTTATTTAGAGCAAAGTTCCCTTTTTTGAAACTCCGTATGACGTTCGATTTTCCAAGTGACTATACTAGTGGTGCTCTACGTACCTTATTAAGAATTTCAATCAAGGATTCGAGACACACAAAATAATCAAAATGTTTCCAACGAGATCCTGGGTCTAGGAATTCCCTAACTGAATTCTGGAGAATCCTTTTGGGATTCCAGGTTTTTCAAGTGGGCTTCTGGGACTTTTCAGAGCATTCTAAAGGATACTGAGTGGAATCTGGGGATTCCTAACTGTCTTTAAGGTTCTCCTGTGGGATTTTTAGAATATCTAATTGGTTAGAGGCTTTCCATTAATTCCGTAAGCCTATTTTGTTGGTTTTTCGAACCCTCCTAGCCTATGATAAGATTTTTGTATTCTTAAAAATAATTACAATTTGTAAGGCGAGTAAGAAATCTCAAACGCCTATCTCCCATAATCCCTTACGTTATTAATGGACAATCCCTTTCTGGTGAAGCTGCGTGAAACCTAGGGATTCCAAGTAAACTCCTGAGATTTAGGAATGTTCTGTGAATTTATAGCGAGGTATTGTGGATTTCTAGTTATATGTATCGAGTGTATTTCTGACACAACCTTGAGGATTATGTTTAGATTGCCAACGGGATTTAAGGGGTGCAAGCTTGTGAATAATAGAATTTTAAGAATCTAAGCGATATCCTCAGAATTCCTAATGAGCTCTTAGGCATATGTCATTCCCTATCGGAGTCCCAAGCAAATTTAAAATTTAAAACTATTGTATCCTGTGGATTCCTAGCGAGAAGCTTCAGGGTCCTAGTGTGTTCCTGTGGATTTTTTACGATCACCTGAAGATCTATATCAGGATCTTTGGGTGCCATTGCAATATACTGTAAATTTCCATTGATTTCATATGGTATGTTTATGACATTCGTATGTAGCTCATCTTCTAAAACAATTTTATTTGATTTTTTTAAATTAAAATGATAAAAAGCTTATTTGTGTAGTCTACCACCACTGTTCTAATGCATTTTGAAAAAAATGCTCTTTGAACTAAACATCAAAATTTCTAAGAAAAATCGTATAAAACGCTTAGTTTTGTACAAAGTGTTTAACACAATATTAAAAGGAGCCATGATCAACTTAATTCAATCGAATTTGGCGTTATAGCTTAAAAATAAACTGATTTTAAATGTTCATTCAATTTAAAAATCATTCAGTTTTGCGATACTCAGATTCAAAAATTTACATACAAATACAAATACAAATACAAATTGTGTACATTAAGCTTTTGAAAAATAATTAAAGACATTTAAGCGATAAAAAGTGTGCAGAAGGCTTGTCATATTCAATTTTACGGGTCTAAATATTCATAGCATAGTTCTACCCTACAGAAATATGCTTCAAAGTGGACCGTTTCGAAGTTTGGATATCATTTGGTTCAAGAAAGATGAGGTAGAAACATCCTTATTCTTAAAAACAAGTATTGAAAAATTAAATAGGATCCGATTTGATTCTTGGCACCTGAAAATTTCAACTTTGTTGCCAAGAATGGTATTCCACTGAATACGATTTGATTTATACCTCAATGTAAATGCCTTCAAATCTAAATATCCTAAATAACCTAGGGGTTGTACTGATTCTGTACGTTAAGGTTGTTACATCAAGGTCAGATGAATTTATTTGCAATATTGTTGATTCAAATGCTAATTATTCATTTTGTTTGGAATTTGAATAAAAGTGTACGTATTATGATACAGAATTAGCGATGTTCCGCTAAAGAAACAAAATGTTGTTCCATAATGCTTGGTTAAAATAACAAAAAATATTACTTTTTATATCCTGGTTTAATAATTTACAGTTTGCTTTTTCCAAAATGTAAAAATTAACAAAAATTTCATTTTTCTCATGTTAATAATATGTATTCAAAACCACTGTAAGCCTCAAACGTAAAAAAGGAAACATAAACCATTGAAAAAGAGTTTTCCACTATGGACAATTTGAACTCCTTGATTCGTTTTGCAGCATTCTCCCCTGCCACCTTCAGCCAACTTCTCAAGCTTGTAAACTATACTGTGATGTGTCTCTCCACCCGCCCCCAATCAGTCAGCTGAACTATGTGTGCGCTACCTACACGGTGTAGTAAACTATTCCATACGACATCGACGGCGACGCGTCGGTCGTCACCTCACCAACCGTTTTGTCAGCCCTGCAGCACTCACTCTTGTTCCCTGCACAATGGTAGGAAAAAAAAAATTTTGACCAAAACAAGTTGTATCGCTTGAAAGAAAATCTATTTTATTTCTATATGCTATTAGATATTTCTATGTTTTCAGAAGGGACTATCAATGTATCACGTAACATTTTAAACCTAACACCCATTTACATGATTTTATTGAAAATGCGAAAAAAATGTTTGCAATCACAAACTTTGGTTTTTATCTGATGAAGTTTAATAAAAATTGCATGAAAAGGAATTAATTTAAATTTCTTTCAAAATATATGTAAAATAGTCATCCACAAATTTATTTTTTCTAATAGCTCTATTTTAAAATCCAGGTGATTTCTGCAACACATGTATCGTTTCTTTGTGATCTAAAGATGCTTTTCAATGTGTACTGTTCACAATGTGCTACATGACACGGCACTAGTTGTTTTAAAGATAAAAATAATAGAACATACTCTGGTCTAACACTAAACGTTACTAAAATTGCAGTCAAACTTTTTCGTCCTGGTGAGCAATAGAAATGTTTAACCATCCAATTTCAGTTCATAGTCATATTTCTAAAATATGAAATTTGTACGTTATTTTAAAATCAAATTTATCTATTTTCTATGTTAGTCAATATGACGACATAAAAATAAACGTAATATGAATTTTAATACAACTTCAATCAAGGTTCATAAGAGTACAATGAATAACTTTAAGTACTTTGGCCACCTTTTCGTATAGACCCGACCATTTGTGCATTGGCTGCTCCTTTCTCTCCTGGTCGGACTCTGTCTTTAGTGGCGCGGTGGTTCGGTGCATTGATTGTTTTTCAATTTAGGTAAGCGGATGGAGAGTGTTTTGCGAGCTTTAAAGGGAAAATTAGCATACTAATGTAACGTTACAGCGTGAACCGGAAGGCGGCAAAATTAACCTTTGAAAGAAGTTGGCATGTGGAAAATTTAAGCGGATTGGTTATTCGCAACTTTTCCTTCCTAGGGCCCACAACAATAGGCATAATACGTGAAGTGAAAGGCGTCAAAATTCTTTGAAGCGATTTGTGTTACGACGAGGCTTGGGAGCTGTCAGTAACATATTGGAAACTATAAAGGATGATTGATTGCAGGTAACTTGGTTTGACAAAAAACGACATCATTAGTTTGGGAGCGTGAGGTTAGAACGTTTATTCAATGAACTTGATGGTTTTGTTGACTTTCGATCAAATCACGATGGTTCCGCTCATTTTTCTTCACTTTGTTGCTTCTAATTGATTTCCCAATTTTCTCACATCATTGTCGTTTTAGATGAAATTTTTTCTCTATGCGTTTGATTGGCCGACAAGTTATCATCAACGGAGAGTCTTTTATATTTTCGACCCATAGATGGACCCATATGGCGCTAAGCTTGAGGATACTTCAACAAAGCCATCAATGGAATGTCACAAACACGCATATTAGCACTCAGCCAGCTACGACAACGACGTGGACATATCGCTTAAGTTGATCAACGGCCAAGCGGGATGGCAAACAAAATTCTTCAAACATAATTGCCACTCGTGGCTGATCTATAACATTTACGATTTTAAGAAATGTTTTTATATTTTGGATGATTTGTTATTCAGAATTTTGGTTCATAATTCTTGAGCTATTAGACGAATTTCATTTTTGAAGTTTGAGGCCCTAGTAAAATTGTAGCAAATGTGGATATTCTTTGAAAGAAAAATCCTTGATGGTCAAACTATGCCCGTCTTCCAACATCGAACGAGTTCCACGTAGTTTGTCACTCAAAACGTCACCGATAGGATGTACGTCATTATTGTGCCATTTTCGGAGCTGCCACCAAGCGCCAACCGTCACGAGAGGGTGGTGTGAAGATTCATCATGCCCACGTCAGCTACTTTCTCACTTACGGGACCTCTGCTCTGCTGACGACATACCTACCGGGACAAGTCACACACCGCCAATACCGATGGATGACAGTGACGTGGGCAAACAAGCTCCAGCCCGGATGGATGGTCGCTCGTAGCGTTGAAGCATGTGTGCGCTTACAATCAAAAAGTTAATTAAGTTTACGCAACATTATCGTGTGTGACATATATAGATTTTTTTGTGACGTTGGGAGTCTAGGTTCACCACATATTCTTCTTCTTTCTGGCATTACGTCCCAACTGAGATAGTGCCTCAGCAATAAGCTTTTATCAACACTTCGACAGTTATTAATTAAGATCTTTCTTTGCCGATTGACCATTTTTGCATGCGTACACTATGTGATAAAAGCACAAAGATGCTCCTATGCCCAGGAAATTCGAGAAAATTTCTTCAAAGAGAAGATTCTAGACCGGTGGAAATTGAACCCACGGCCCTCAACTTGATCTTGCTGAAATGTTACGCGTTTGCCGCTACGGCTATCTGGATCCACTATTAACCACCATTAGGTTCACCACATATTCAGCGTAGCTTGTATCCCTTCGTGACCATTAAGGAGTATTTTCCTACCAATAACAATGGAGAGCACATTCCTGTGTTTGCTGATTCACCTCTGTTGGCTCTATCAGGTTACATGCTAGCAAGTTGAGAGGCTGGGTGTTTTCCAACTAAATATATATGTGGCAATCAAGACTCAATGTAGTTTGCCAAAAATGCTTAAAGGGTATTAATTTCAGGGTAGCAACAAACGCAGAGTAAGAAAAACCACGCTGGAAATAATGGTTTAAAATCCTGACATGGTCGGAAATCGCTTTAAATTGAAAATATTTTGAGTTTTCCAAAGCCAAACTATACATGCAAATGCAAAAATAGGCATTTGGTTTACAGTGTAATATAAGAAGTAAAGACATTTTAAGGGTTACTTCAATGACAAGACGAAACATGAGACCTTAAAACAATTATAATAAAAATATTTAAGTATACAGTTAACTCTCCCTTACTCGATGTTTCGTATCTCGATATCGAGTTAGAGAACCATAGTAAAAGTTGGTTTTCATGGCTAACTCGATGGTCCCTTGAAACGTAGTTGCACTGGATTTGTGTTCTGTAACTCGATACCTCCCTAACTCGATGGTCCCTTCTATATCGAGTAAGGGAGAGTTAACTGTATATACCAAACATAGTCAAATGATTCGCATAGTTCCTTTACCATAGATTTAGACTTATTTTATAATTTCACAATAATTTTCCATCTAGTAAGCTTTGCCATAAAAATATTAAAAATGAAAACAAATTCGCAACGTCAGTTTTGCCTTTTTCCTGCGTCGTTCAAGTTCATACTGTAAAGTTTCCAATTGACTTATAAGAATTGATTCACTCGCGAATGTGTGAATAGATATTATTTTTACTGCTTGTTTGGTTCAGAAAAGTGAATGTGATGATAAATTATAAAATTTGTTGTGAAAAAACAGTGATTTGGTGTGAAAATTAACTAAATCAAAAGCAAAAAGACGCTGTCCGGGTTTGTGAGCCAGTGTTTCTCTAGCCGGACACAAAACGATATCGCAATATATTTGCAGTGAAAAGTACTATTTTTGAAGAACATATGAAAAAAAATTACTTTTAATTGTGGGAAAGTAGTGTAATTAATGATAACACAATTGTTTTGCGCTGAAAAACTGCCAAAAAACGCGAATGTTTCTGTGGCGCTGCAGCTCATGTTTAGCATCGAACCACAAAAAGGAATGCAGGTAAAAAATGTTCTAATTAAACATAATGTTGTTAATTATATTATATTGTACAGTAAATGTATGTTTTACGTTACCGGAAAAATCATTTACTTGTTGGTTTCAATGAATTTTGTATAGATATAGTCAATGTATTTAACGTTGTCCGGATTTTGATTCATGAGTGTCCGGCATATTGATTCACGTGTCCGGATTTAAGGACAAGCATTGTTTCATTATTTTAAAGATTTACATGCTATTTTTGATATTTTCCACGAAATTTTCTTCGTTTTTGTGGAGATGTAATCATAAGCTAATTGTATAAATATCACACATTGATCGTGTGAGAAAATAAGGTCGTGCAAATTGAGCTAGAACATTTCGTGCCTCTTCAGCGTCCGGATATTGATGCACCACGGTATATTAGTTTCCTCCCATATTGTCATAAAATGCACACTTGGTATTCAATTTACTCAATGCCTACTAAAGTCGAATGTTACAAATAAGCAGATGCAGCTATGGGCAGCAGTGGTCCTGGCAAACTTCATCATAATCAAGTAGGCTGTTGAAAAACTCAATGAAACGTCCCATACAAAATGACAGTCCTTTTCATTCTCATTTTTCCGACTTTCCCGGTGAATATTTTGAACCGTGTATAATTACGACGGAGCACTTCAGGAACATAACTATGGCAGAGCTTTTAAAATCAGACAGCTAATTCTCAAGCCATTTCGTGACGTAGAGAGTGTTCATCCCGGGATATCCCGGGCAAAGTTTCCCGGGATTTGACGAATTCCGGGATTTCCCGTTTCCCGGGATACAAGTTCTGGCGTCCCAGGAATCCCGGATTTCCCGAAATGAACGTAAAATTGGATGAAAACTACTCAATTCCAATGCAAAACATTGACATATATTCTCGGACTCAAATTTTATTTGATTAATTGGAAAAGCATCATAGAAAAAAGTGAATGAATAAGTAATTACTATCATGAAAATCACCAAACAAGTGAAAATTTGTTTGGTTGCAAAACTTATTTGTTGTTTTTATCTTCACCATTAATATTTTTTAAGCCGTAGCTGAGAAAGTCAATCTGAAAGTACATATAAACTTCAGTAGATAATTTTCAGTTATAAACTTTTAGCATGATATGCTACAATGTTTCAATGATCTTAAATCGGAAATCGTTTTGTTTGAGGGGGTTAGAAGCAAAAACCTAGTTTTGAGAAAATCTACTTTGAAGTTTTTTTTAGCAATTTTTTATTCCATACAAAGTGTATGGGAGCCAAAAAACAAGCCAATCTTCTACGAATTTTGTTTTTTTTTTATGTTGGACGGATAAATCACTATTGGAAAGCTTGAAAACAGATTTTTTTCATACATAACTCAAAAACGACCAAAATTTCACTAACACGCCTTTGCGTTTGGGCCCCTCATATGTTCTTTAAAGTTTTGATGACTTCTAAATTGCCCGAAGCAAAATGTTTGGATAATATGACTGAAATTCTTACTTTCATTGATATAATAGAGAACATGAGGGAATTCCTAGGAAGCCCGTAGTTAGTTAAGGCAAACTTTAATAATTGCTAAATTACTTCATCACTATAAAAAAATCTTTCATAAAATATAGTTTAGTGTGATCATTTTGTCCTGGAACGTTACATTATCTTTATATTTCATTGTTCAAACATTATTGTAATGAATTTTCACTTCCATTTCAACAAAAAATACTGGTTTTATTAAAAATCTGAGAAATACCGGGATCCCTAGATTTCTCGGGAAAAGCTTTGATTTCTGTCCCGAATCCCGGGACAAGCAAAATGGCCGGGAAATGGACACTCTAGTGACGTACAAATACCATTTCATTTTTAATTATATAGATAGATGTACTCTCACTGCTCTTCGTTGAGGGTGTCTGTCAGCTTGACCGCAACATGTTCTATTTATTGAGTGCCATAATTTTTCGCTGCTACAGTCAACTCTCCCTAACTCGATATTGAAGGGACCATCGAGTTAGGGAGCTATCGAGTTACAGAACACAAAATCAGTGCAATTGAGATACAAGTGACCATCGAGTTAGCCAACAACTTTTACTATGGTTCTCTAACTCGATATCAAGATACGGAATATTGAGTGAGGGAGAGTTTACTGTAGTTGGTCTTGTTTGAAAATTTCTAGCGTAGCAATTGAAAAGTTTCACAAGCACAGTTCTCTGGTTCACTGGTCATGTGATGGTGACATCGTGGGATTTTTTTTAATTTCCGTGCAAAGTGGGCTGAAGGGTCTCAGATTTTCATGAAACTTTTTCCACAGGCAGGGCTCATCAATATATGAATAAAAAATAAAATGAGAAAAATTCAGGGTCGCTTATTTTTCCGGAAAACTCAGTTGGAATTGTTTTGTTTTCCCCTGACAAAGATTGGCATGAGCTTAGAATTGAAATCCAAGGCTCTGTCTACTTCGACGTGGTCGAAGGGTGTTGTCTACAGGAAGTTCACCGAAAACAACAACAATGAGGAAAATACTTGGCGTCCAGGACATTTTGGCTGCTTCCGACGATCCGTTGAGTCTTCCAACACAATGATGTCGTCAAGTAATTGTCAGTTTTCGGAATATATAATCTTATAAATATTGTAAACCTTGGCTTTGAGAGCCTCAATTCCTTTCACAGCAGTCCACAAATAACCAGAAATCGCATTAAAGTTCATATAATAACTCGTTTATTCATACAAATTACATCGAACCCGCAAAAAACGGTGGATAAAATCGTCATATTGATGCGTTTCCTCGCATAAAACGCTTTTCTTTGAGTTCATTTATACAATTTGTTTCGTCCCGTACACTCGTACAAAGTAAATCGAATCATCCGTAGCAGCTGTCAAATCAAAAATTTTTATCATAAATTAAGTCGCATAATATCACATGTAAGTTCGGTAGAAAATTTATACACTCGCATTGTATGCTATTCATCATTCAATATATGCTCGTATATCGCCTCCACTTTTGTACGTAGAATGCTTTTTCGCGACCTCTTCTAAGTGAAATTTTGTACATGCGTACAAACGTACATTTTGGTTCTCTGGATCGAGCCTCTCCCACCAGCAACCAGCAGTCGTCCCCGTCTGGCGTGTGAGATGGAAGATGGGGTCTTCCGATCATCTTCCTCAGGTAAGTATGCTTACCTTTTGGGAACTTCGCCGGATATACCATCCCGGTCCTGTGTTGGAAGATGGGGTCCTCCGAAATCGTATCTCATGCTAGTACGACATCAATACGAGCTATTCGCTTCCTGAAGTTTCGGTCGTTTCTAGTGTAGTCGAAGAATTATCAGGCTCAGCTTCAAACTCCGATTTACCAAAATTTTCGACGGTAACGATCATAGAAGCCGTATTCCAAAGAATGCTCTTATTGATTCACGAATGTACGAGCCTCTAGAGTCTAGAGTTTCGAAAATGGTGATGCGCCTTCTGATATGTAGCTGGTGCATCTTAGATGTTTTCCGTACATGAAGCGCTTTTGGAGTTTGATCGCTGCATTGACATCTGAATCTTCAGCGCAATTCCATTGTTGGAATTGGCCGCGTAGTCATTTCACACTCCCCCTTCTAGATTTCATGGGATTAAGACGTGTAGACAAGGCTTCCGGTAGTCACGGCCCATCGCAGTGGTAAAGTTATGACCCAAAAGGAACCCTCCGGCGCCTGTCGGCTAACTCTGAAATGGGTCGTAGTCTAACAGCCCCCTAAAGCCCTTCTGACTATGTAATAATCTACTACCAAAGTGGAAAGGATAGAGTCAGTGTAAACTCGACTTCCGTCAGTGTAAAGTCGTTGATCCGAGTAGGCCTAGAAGTGTGCGGTCATTACTTCGTCACGCTAAAAATGTAATTCATTTTATGTTACACAAAAAAATTCAAACCTTTGAAAAAAAAACGTTATACTTGGTCTCATTTATACATAAGTTTATCAAAAGTCTGGTAAAATATATTTCTTACTAAGATACGGTCAAAAACTATCTGATTCAGTCGATTTGTTGGACTTTTTACCAGTATCAATCTGCAGTAGTTTTGTGTGAAGTATGACAAGTGTACACCTTGAATGTGGTTTCCTGCGAGACAACCAAAAAAGCAATGGTTAGCACTGGTGGAAAAAGTGTTGTTTATATTGAAAGAGTGTTCGAAAACAACAGTTGATTGTTTCTGTGTCACATAAAATGTAAAACATTTTTTAGCGTGACGAAATAATGACCGCACACTTCTAGGCATACTCGGATCATTTTGATGAAAATTTCAGCTTGACAGCCGCCTGGCTGCTTGTTGATATCCTGTTCGCACCCCACAGTTCGAGATCCGTTCCGGCTGCCTAGCTACCAAAGTAGGTGTCAGCTCATTCAACTGGAGTCACTGCGGACCCGTTGAGACATCAATAGAGCGATGGTAGTGGCTGATTTACTTTTAGACTGTCCTGCGCTTCTGAAGTCTATCAATGCAAGTGCTCACTCCAGAACGTTGCGCAACAATGAAACTTTGAGGTTGCCATTGCGACGAACTAACTATGGGCAAAACAGTGCTATGGTCTGCCTTCAACCAGGTACGTCTATGCTTCAACGCGTGTTCAATGGACCGATGCACGAGTTCACTAATTTGACGTTTGAGCGGTGCCGAATTCACTAGTTTCCATGGTCACATAAATAACACGGCACCGCTAAAACATCAAATAGTGAACCAGTGCATAGGTCCATAGGGTCGCTGAAGGATTTGATTTTTACCTATCTCGTCAAGTAGTACGTCGTAATAACAGTTGCGTGGAGAATGCAGAATCACACTTATCACATAGCAGAAATAAAACTTACCGGATGGCGTAGTACCGTCCAAAACCACCAGCAGATACACGTAAAAATCAAGCACGCAGAACGAAACAAGCTATTGTTTAATTGAATCGTCACGAAGAAAAACACTTATCACTTTTAAAACATTTTTCGATAGAACCAAAGTAAACGTGACAGTAAAAAGGTGACGTTACCACGAATCAAAACAAAACATTCATTGAGTATTAAAACAGCGTAAGTAATTGAACAAAACGATGTATCATTTTGTCATTTTTTTTTCGTGGGAAAATGATAGAATATCGACAAAGTTTTTTGAAAGCGAGCTGCTTGCATGTAAAGTTTTGAGGATACATACACGTGGAGAAAAAATGTCAATCTGTAGATTTATTTCATTATTTTTGTTTTAGTAATTATTTTGAATACGAAAAAATACTTTGAGTCGCGCAAGCATAATCGAACATAATCCTAATTTGATGGTATGAATGTATTTTGTACCAAAATTAATCTTAATATGCAGCCATTCCATGAAAAACCGATCTAGTGGGTCTCCGAATTCCTTGCAAATTTGCTATTTTGTTCCTTATCCGAAATAAGGATACACGTATTTTTGGATTTTTTGATTAGGGTGACCATTTCCGAAATAGGGTGACCAGAAAAATCGCGATTTTGCAAAATTTTTATTTTTAAAAAATATTATAACTTTTGAACCGTTGGACCGATTTTCAATCTCTTTGGACGAAATGAAGGCTAAAGATTTTGACTTTTCGGGATATATATAAAATTTCACGAAAATTGTGTTTTTTACAAGAAAAAACTCAATAGTTTCCGTTTTTTCGTGTTTTGAAGGCCTCGGGACCAAAGGGGCTATTGCTGCTCTCATTTTTTCTTTGAAAGTTCAGAAAATTTTACGTAAACTGTCAAATTTTCAGCGATGTATGATTTTTAGTTTTTGAGATATATTTTTTTGAAAATAAAAAATCAGTCATTTATCATCGGAACACACTGTAGATCTCAGCGCATTAGATTTGTTATGTTTAAAAAAAAAATCATAACTTTTGAACAGCTCAACCGATTTCCAATCTTTTTATGAAATGAAAGCTTAAGGTCTCAAATTTTCAGAAAAAATAGAAAAAAATAGAAAACTTTGAAAACAAAAATTTTCACATTTAAATATATGAAAATTTCTAAAAAAAAACTAGAAATTTTTATATTTTTTCACGTTTACACATATTTTTATCAGATTTTTCAATTTTGTCTGAATAGTTGAAATTTTAAGCTTTCATTCCATAAAAAAAGATTGGAAATCGGTTAAGCTGTTCAAAAGTTATATTTTTTTTTAAACATTACAAATCTAATGCGCTGAGACCTACAGTGTGTGCCGATAAAAAATGACTGATTTTTTATTTTCAAAAAAATAAATCTCAAAAAATAAAAAACATACATTGTTGAAAATTTGATAGTATACGTAAAATTTTCTGAACTTTCAAGAAAAAATGAGAACAGCGATAGCCCCTTTGGTCTCAAAACACGGAAAAACGAAAACTATTGAGTTTTTTCATGTAAAAACACAATATTCGTGAAATTTTATATATTTTCCGAAAAGTCAAAATCTTTAGCTTTCATTTCGTCCAAAATCATTGAAAATCGGTCGAACGGTTCAAAAGTTATAATTTTTTTTAAAAATAAAAATTTTGCAAAATCGCGATTTTTCTGGTCACCCTATTTCAGAAATGGTCACCCTAATCAAAAAATCCAAAAATATGTGTATCCTTATTTCGGATAAGGAACAAAATAGCAAATTTTCACGGAATTCGGAGACCTACTAGATCGGTTTTTCATGGAATGGCTGTATGAACAAATTACAATTTTTTATTATTGAAATTCATTGTCTTTTTTCGGTGAATACAATATCTATACTCAGAGTGAAAGGGAGTAACGAAAGTAATGAAATGACAAGATGGATAGAATCGCAAGCGAGCGACGAGAGAAATGAATAGAAGTTGAAAATTTGTTTTAACAGAGGGCCATATGTGTGAACAACACAATCGAAACGACAAATCGTTGCCTAACGTCCTGGTCTTGAACGGCTAGATGTTGTAGTGTTGGTCACTACTAACACTTAAATTACAATTTTGGTTAAGCACCTCCTGTCCCCCAGCTTCGGACAGCTTGATTTGTCATATGATTTCTTTGTAATTATTGCACTAGTGTCTCAAAATACATTTATTTTTCATGGATTCTGTCGATCATGGTATCAAACATGCAATAAAATTAAGAAGAATGAACATTAAGAACAACATCGTAAAATGTGTTATTTTTCATCATAAATGAAAAAGGTTTCAGATTGACATCTTGCAAACTAATAAAAACTCAAGTCGCGCTTAGTCAATGACTAAGAAGCTTTTCTCAGATTTTTTCTTAACGCCCTTTGGGACATCAGTTGAAAATTTAAGCTGTATCATCGAACTGAATTAATTTAACTTTGTTGCATGTAGATCAGGTGCAACTAAACGCCCTGTGTAACATCATTCGGAATTGTCAAGCTGTATCAACGCCCTGGAGTAATTTGACCTTGTCTCAATTAGATCAGTTGCATTTAACGCCCTGGATATCATTTAATAATTACAAGCTATATTAACGCTCTGGAGTATTTTCACTTTTGTTTATGTAGCTCAGGTGCAACTCAACGCCCTATATGACATCAACGCCCTGAAATAGTTTGACGTTATTCCACACAGATCTTTGCAAGATTGGGAGCATTTTTATGCCCTGTAGAAAATCAATCGAAATTTCTTATCTGTATCAACGTCCTGTAGTTATTTGATCTTATTATGTATATCAGGCGCATCTTGACGCTCTGTAGAACATCAATCGAAATTTTCAAATTATTTCGTCGTCCTAGACTAATTTGACTATATTCCACACATCTCTTTGTGAGATCTTTCATCTTTACGCCTTGTAGAAAATCAATAAAATTTCCGAGCTGTATAAGCGCCCTGGAGGGTTTTGACTTTGCCCTATGTAGATCAGGTTCATCTCAACGCTGTGTAGGACATCAATTGAAAATTCAAAGTTTTATCAACGCCGTGCAGTAATTTGATATTGTTTCACGTAGATCAGATGCATCTTAACTCCCTGTATGACACAAATCAATCCATTTGTGTCGAGGTCTTGAAGTAGCTTGACTTTATTCCGCATAGATCTCTGGGGACGGACCTGGTGTAGTGGTTAGAACATTCACCTCTCACGCCGAGGACCTGGGATCGAATCCCATCCCCGACATAGTCACTCATGACGTAAAAAGTTATAGTGACGACTTCCTTCGGAAGGGAAGTAAAGCCGTTGGTCCCGAGATGAACTAGCCCAGGGCTAAAAATCTCGTTAATAAAGTCAAACCAACCAACCGCATAGATCTTTGCGAAATCTGGAACATCTCAACGCCCTGTAGAAAATCAATCGAAGTTTTCATGCTGTATTAACGTCCTGGAGTAATTTGACCTTATTCCATGTAGATCAGGTGCATCTTGACACTCTGTAGGACATACATTAAATTTCCTAGCTTTATCAACGCCCTGGAAAAAATGGCTTTATTCCACACAGATCTTTGCGAGATCTAGAGCATCTGAACGCTCTGTTGAAAATCATTCGACCTTGGAGTAATTTGAGCTTATTTCATGTACATCAGATACAACTTAACGCCATTTGGGACATTAATTGTAAACTCTAAGCTGGATCAACGCCCTGGATTAATTTGACCTTTTTCCATGCAGACCAGGTACATGTGACCGCCTTTTAGGACTTAATTTGATAATTCCAAGCTGTGTCAACGCCTTGGAGTAAGAGTCCACAAATATCTTGGCGAAATCTGAAGCATCTTTACGCCCTATAGCAAATCAATCGAATTTTACTTGCTTGCTACCCCTACGGTTATTTGACTTTATCCTATGTAGATCATGTGCACCTCATAGCCCTGTATAGCATCAATCGAGATTGTCAAGCTGTATCAACGCTCTGGAGTAATTTGATTTTGCCTCAAATAGATGAGCTGTATCTTAACGCACTGTAGGACCTTATTTAATAAATTCATTGCTATATCAACGCCCTGTAGTAATTTGTCCTTGTCCTTAGTCGATTAGGTGCGTATTAACGCCCTGTAGAACGTCAGTTGTAAATTACAGGATGTATCAACACCCAGGAGCAATTTGACAGTATTCCAAATAGATCAGGTGTATTAGAACGTTCTGTATCAAATTAAAATTGGTCCTACATCTATTAAAATTGGTATGCTATATCAACGCCCTGGAGTAATTTGACTTTATTTCACCTATATCTTTGCCAGAACTGGAGGATCTAAAAACACCTTTGGAAAATTAAACGGAATTTCCATGCTGCTTCAACATTGAATTTTTTTGACCTTGTGTTATGTGGATCAGCTGCATCTTAACGCCCTGATTAAGATCAATTGCAAATTCTAAGCGGTGCATACGACAAATTTTACCTTATCCTATGTAGATAAATTCCAAGCTGTATCGATGCCCTGGAGTAATTTGACGTTATTTCAAGAAGATAAGGTGCATCTTAACGCCCTGAAGGATATCTGACAATCTTTTTCCACAAGTATCGGATTGCTTTGCGGTTTTCGACAATGCTGTTCATCGTAGAAATACCTATCGAGATCTGTGTTCAGAATTTTTATAGACGACAATGGGCGACCTGTGGCGATTTTTCTTTGCAAAAGTAAGTTTTCCCATAGTAAATCCCATACAAATTTTGAACGGCTGGCGCCAAAATATAGTTTCACCGATCAAGCTGAAATTTTGCACAGTTGTTATGGAACCTAAATGCAATCCAAAAAGTGGACTGGAGCGAGAATATAAGTTTTTCATATAACCGTGTCCCATGCTAATGAACACCCTGGAGTAATCAGGAGCAAATTAACGCCCTGTAGAAAATCAATTGAAATTTCCGAGCTGTACCACCCCTTGCCACCACTGAATTCTGAATTTCTGATATTCCTTTGGTATATAAATCACTTTTTCGTGCGAAAAGAAAAATAATGTTGAAATTGCGACATAACTTCAGCATGAAACAATATCGATTGAAACATCTCAAGTAACTCTTGAAGTTTGATGAGATACATGGAATTTTGAAGCAGCAGAAAAAAAATCATTTCATATGTTCTAAAGACAATCAATTCGTATTCTTGTTCGTTTTGGGTCAATAGATTTCATGTGATAGTGACGAAAATTCATGCTCAAGTACGCATCAAAAAACGGTATTTGTTGAAATGAGCTTGAAAACCTGCTGTGATGAATAATTAACAATTCTTTAATCCACTAATACTACTTAAATCAACGCCAAACTACGATAATAAACATAGCGTAATATTTAAAAATCCAGGGCAATTGTCAATTTTTTTGCGCTTTGATATCACTCCAAGAGCGACATTTTATTTTAAAATTAAGCGATATATTTTGCTGAAGTCCAAAAATAAGGTTCAAACTTTCTAGATGTGCTGCTTCAAGAAACCTTGAGCATTTGTTCGTGAACTTAATTTTTCGATTCTATTTTTTATATAAAATAATATGAGGGAATTTACGTATTTTCAGCAGTCTAAGCTGATGCCGCGATTCATTTGTAATTTTCTCGGACATACGCAGATAAACTAAATGTTTGTTACATTAATGCGCTGCTCAATCCTGTCTTGGATCACACAGGCAGGCTTGTTGAAAACTTTTTAGACACGTTTTTACAATTCTTCAAATATCTCATGTAATTGTTACTATTGTCGGCTTCCTCGTTTTCTTCGGCAGTCTTTCCCATAAGAACTGCAGGCAAATCTGTTCGACAATTCCACATAAGCCGCCGCATTTTGAGGCGTATTTATTTCAATCAAGACATCTCTGGCGAATTTGTTTGTTCGAAAATCTCGTCAGGGGGAAGCAGGCATATTAGTGGATCCCTCTTACGCTAGCTAGTAGTTTGATGAGAAGTTAATTATCTTTATTATCGAGACTTTCAGCTGGAAGCTGGTTCGTCTCCATCGTTGGGTAAAAGAGGGCTTCGTATTGAGAGCCCCACTGTCAAACAAAGTTAATGTAAACATTTTGCAGATTATAGATTTAAATATTTCAATGGACTTCAACATTCGGTAGTCAGATTCGGTAGCCATTCCTGGTAAGCATAGTCGTCATCGAGTATCGTTTAGAAAGTCCTTCATTGGTCCAAATCCTTTGTCAGAGTGTGTCAGCATGGTCATCGTATATCAGGGAAGCTAATTTTTTGATACATTTTTTTTAATTTTGTGGCCACCATCAAAAAGCTAACTAAGGGGTCACCCAAAAAATAGATTCATCATTTGAGGGAGGGGGATGGTCTACGTGTGACAGTGCATGTATTAGGTTTTGGAAAAAGCGTGACAGCGGAGGGTGAGGGGTTTAGAAATCTCGAAAAATAATGGACGTCATATTTGAAACTTCCCTAAGAAAAATCTGAGTTAGAACAGCTGCAAAAACTAGGTGAGCAATAGTATTCGCCGTTTGAAATGAACGATTTTCTAAATTTTTAAAACCAACATATTTCGTACAACAAAGTGATAAGTATTCAATCACGGGTTCTTTCCTCGAGTAAACTGTAAAATGGGATTAAATTTTGGGTAAAAAATCTGGTGGCCATATTGTACCCAGACAACCAGAATGTACGTATAACCAAATTACTTTTTGCGTTATGCGATGCTTATTTGTGCAAAATTTCATGCATAAGATGTCGCGAAAAGTCCTTATACGTACTAAAGTGGAGGCGATATACGTGCATATTTTATATGATGAAACATACCATGCAATGCGAGTGTGTAGATTTCCTTGCGAATTAGTCTATACCCTTATGCGACTTAATTTATGATAACAAAGTTTATTTGACTGCTGCTACGGAATGATTCGACTTACTTTGTAGAAGTATACGGGACGATATGGAATGTACATATGAACTCATCAAATAGCATTTTATGCAAAGAAACTCAGCGATCAAACGATTTCATCCACCATGTAGTGCGGGAGTGATGCAGTTTGTACAAATAAATGACTTTATTCGTATACTGTTATGCGACTTCTGGTTGTCTGGGTATTATGACGCCATCTTGATGTTAAGGAGTATTGTTATTTTGTATGATGATACTTACAATGTTGAATTGAAATGAAAATTGAGTTGAAGCAAATACTCTCCATTTTGAGAATCTGTGTGAATTTTGATCATTAGTTCTCATGTATTAGGAATATATATTAATTTGATATAATTTTCTTGTGAGACTCCCTCATTAATGCCTGGGAGTATAACCACCCTCTGGGATATAGCAACGCCCTCATCAAAAGGGGATGACTAAGAAGCTCAAATTTTAAGACGACAGTGCTGGTTCTTGTAAATATTGCAAATGCACATACAATTCCTATAGTGAACACATTCAATGATGTTCAAATTTACAAAATTTGACGCATTTCCAGATCGCGTCCGGTATTGGGAGCCACCTGTTATGGTTGACCAATTTGGTACTAAAATACATCATCAAAATACGTTGCATTTAATTGCATTCATATTTATATTTTCATATTTATAAATATAATTATCATCATAAAAATGATTATATTTATCATTAATGGGTAACACGAGCACATAAAACCAATATTTTTCGAATTATGAATTCAGTGGCTTAAGTGTCCGGTACCCTATAAATAGTAGCCTAATTCAGCATCATCTAATTCAGATGATAATGTTGTCTACCACAGAATACTTATACAAATAAGAAATCTATGTAATGTTTGAACTGGAATAAAAAAAAAGTTTGATTGATCAAGGTATTGATTGAAAGATGCCTCACATACCGATTATCTTTAGGAGTGCATCCAAGACAGCAAAATTTGTTCGCCTAGTCAGTAGAAGCATTAACCTACTACTACTACTAATATTTCTATTGCCTAATCATTTAGAATTCCTTTCATGAAGACGCTTCCAGTTGACAGTTAAATTTGTTAGAAAACAATCAAGCAATTGCAAATAGTCACAGCGAGCGAGATTGTATGCACTCAAATATGATACACGATAGGCAATATTCGAACTCAATTCCGCTTAATTTATTCACACTCCCACACATGGGGCTCCGCTATTAATATCGAGCTGACGACCTGCAAGTAATCCACAATTAGCGGCAACTGCTTCGTGTTTATGTTCCAATCAAGATCCAATCTATCATGTTCGTCCATATCAGTGCACATGAATGTTTGATTACGGTTCTGATGACAGAAAATCAACTTCTACAGTAGCCAATCCATTGCTGTCGTCGATAAGCGGCCCTCGAACAGCTGGGCAGGAAATACGCAATTGAGTTCGGTTACCGACACACTCTCCGGCCTGGGCTGTGAGACAAATTCCGTTTCGTTGTCGCTCTTGTCGAGGAAGAGACAGTCAGTGATCCACTCGAAGTGCGTCGCGCTGTCGTCGGCAGACAAGGAAGCCGGCGGAGAGCAAGCGGAAATTATGCGATTGCGAGACCAGTCCTATATCGGCCAAACTGGTAGCTCTGTACACAACGCATGCCGCCGTGTGGAGAATCGAACCGGGAGCATGATCTCATTGAATGGCGGCGGGGACATGGCAGGACGGCTGCGTGCGGCTGACCAAGAAAAAGTCAACATTAACTCACTTTTAGCACGACAATCTGTTTGTTCAGTATATAATATCGCTTCTTGAATTCGTTAGAGCATAATAACAATCATAATAAATATCAGAGCTGCCTACCGCTTTCGCGTCTCCATTCTGAGCATGACAGGGCACACTTTCTACTGCGATTGGGATGTTCCGATTTGTTTCAGTGGCGCGGGAAGTGGGTAGGACAGGTTCTTCTCTTCTTTCTGGCGTTACGTCCCCACTGGGACAGAGCCTGCTTCTCAGCTTAGTGTTCTTATGAGCACTTCCACAGTTTTTAACTGAGAGCTTACTTTGCCAATGACCATTTTTGCATGCGTATATCGTGTGGCAGGTACGAAGATACCTTATGCCCTGGGAAGTTGAGAAAATTTCCAACCCGAAAAGATCCTCGACCGGTGGGATTCGAACCCACGACCCTCAGCAGGGTCTTGCTGAATAGCTGCGCGTTTACCGCTACGGCTATCTGGGTAGGATAGGTAGGACATGTACTGCGCACAAAAACACCTGAGTAGGACAGTCAAAGGATTGTCCTACCCATGATTCAACAAAAAAAATCTGCGGAAAGCTTGGAAGTAATTCTTGAGAAGTTTTTGGAACATCCACAGAGAATTATCAAAAGTTTATTGAAGATTTTTTGGGTAATGTATTGGATTGATCTAGTATTAGTCGTATCGTGTTAGTACGAGTGTAATGGTGCTAGCGTTTTATGCACGTGTGATCACTCTTGACATAGTCTATCAAAGCATTGCTGAATCTCTTGGATTATTTTCAGAGCAATTTTAAGTACTCCCACAACACACTCTCTAGAAGTTATTGACCGATTCAGAATTGACGTAGACATTTCTGGAAATAATTTTTATTTAATTCCTGAAAAATTATTTGATTAAATTCCGACTGATATTTTGTGGCATCATTCATAAAAATATTTAGGGTAAATTGAAAATTTTTTTTTTGCAAAATTTTTGATGAAATTCCAGTGAAATATTTGATGGAGTTTCTGCACGATGAAACATTTTTCAAGCATCTTAAGATTCTCCTGAAAACTTTTGCGATTAGCCGGGTCACTTTAGTGCAAAGACAATAAACTACACAAATTCATAGAATTTTTGCTGTTCATCTATTTGTTATCTAGGAATGAATGAGGAAATTAAAAATCACTGATTGTAAATGCTTGCCTGTTTTTGTCAAATTTGTTTAACAAAATTTATTTAAAAAGGATATGAATATGCAGGATACCCATATTTTTTTAGTATAAATGCTAACAAAAGTTGATCCAATGAATGATAAGGCTGGTAGTAGTTTTCTTATTAGATACTCGGTCTCTATTTTAATGAAAGTCTCTTAGAAGGCTCAATTTTTATTGGAAGGTTTCTAAAGTATCTTCTTCAACCAAATGGTCTCAGAAGTGTCTTTTTTATTTATTCTAGTTGCATTGAATCCTGTTGAAAAATTGTACAGACTCCAATAAAACCTGCAGAGACTATAACGGGTCCAACAGACTTTTCAAGAATTTCAAGTTTCGGATTCCCTGAAGAAAGCTTCAAAAATTATCATTGTACATGAAATTCAACTTATATTATAATCCGGATTCACCGTCATAATTAGCTCCTCGTCTTTCGACCGTATCTTCCTATCGTAGCTCTAAACACTTTTTCTTTCACTTCCGAATTCTAGTTCATTCCGTTCGCTATACTCTATGCTGTACCGAACGCAATTGAGCTCTCGTACTATACTAACTACTACACTTTTCCTTACGGGCGACTGAGACGGACACTATTGCTTCTACACACATTCGAATCTATTAAACATATGCCTTCTGTTTACATTTAATTTAATGTTGCACGAACAGTACGTTCCATTGTGAACTGTACTTGGTTCTCGCTTATTAGGGTGATTCAAAATTCACAATACAATTTAAAACTAGTTCTCATATTAAACAATCATAGTTACCGTTTTGATTCATATTACGGACAGCTTCTTATTCCGGACACTCTACTTTGTATGGGAAACATTTCACACGAAATGTTTCAATTTTTGCCGTTCAAAAGTTCACTATTTTGAGGCTCGTTTCAATAAGCTATTTCCATAAATATCTATGCAAAATTATAATGCCCAACTGCCTTAGACGTCTCTTTAGTGGTTTAACGATTTCAATTGATGATTTGACCTTTCTAACCATGATTTTCATGACCTGTCCGGAATTCGAATCAAAGTTTCCGGAATATGTGATAAAAGTGAGGAAGCGTCCGGAATAAGAATCATCAAAAGGCCAAACATTTCGATTTATTTTAAATTATTCAAGTAGCGAAAGCGTATTTTTTACCCATCATTCGAAAGTTAAAGGTTTCCGGCGCTCGATAACGTTGAGGAATCATACATAATGATTTATTTTGTATGCTCTATGCTGTGTTATACTTCCCTGAGGCCTTAAGTGTCCGTAATATGAATCAAAACAGTATTTTATTTAGAATACTTACAAGGTCTCCTACAGGGATCTCTCCAGAAATTCTTCTAGAGATTTCTCTACCAATTCTTCCAGCATATTTTCAATGGATGCTTCTCCTCCAGAATTTCTCCACTAAATTCGCGAGAACGCCAAAGCTACTACTACCTCCCGTAATTTCCTCAGATATTACTTTGATATTTTTTTTCCAAAACTATAAAAGAATTTCCCCTACGTATTTTTTCACTTATCCTTTAAACGAATTCTCCAGTTGGTACTCAAGGAAATCTTCCAAGGATTTATACAGATTTTCTTCCGAGAAAATCCACAAAGTTTATTTTTTTCAAGAAACCCTGCAAGAATTCCTCCACCTGTTCATGTGGGAAACTTCAAGAGTTCATCCACGTTTTCTCCCAGAAATCCAAATATGTTTGAACAAAGCTATTTTTTCTAGTATTTTCGCAGCATTCCATCTAAGTATTACTCCTGAAGTTGTACCAAACATTTCTTAAAAAGTTTCTCAAAATATTCCTTATATAACAATAATCATAAGTTTATACTACAGCATTTTTTTCTATCATTCCTACACATATTTTCCTGGAGATTCTGTCCAATATTAAAAAAAAAACTTTAGAAAATTCTGCAAAATTTGTATTCTCGAGATTCGATCGATTATTTTTTTTATTATCTTAGCAAATTATCTAGAAAAGCTTTCAAAACTTCTTCAAAACTCCAGGAGTTCTTGTTTTTTTCATTTTTTTTTCTTTCTTGTTCAATATGACTGACTTAAAAACTTTTTCTAGTTTTATCGGAAATTAACTAAGAATTTTGTTTAAAAATACCTCACGGATTTATTTTTCAGAACAAAAAAATCTTGGCATTTCCCTGGAGACATTCCAGAAAAGAAAACTTTCAAGACTTACTTAAGCAAATCTTAAAGAACTACTGGAGGAATTTCTGTATAAATCTTAAAAGGAATCTGTGGAGCAATTGATAACATCTTTAGGGCTATCCCTTGTTGAAATATTATCAAAATCCTCAAAGTCAATTTTGAAAGATATTCCTAGAAATTTCTGGAGAAGTTATTGATTCAATTTAAAAGACGTTTTGAGCGGGAATCTTCGAGGATATCCCATCGAAATCGGTGGATGACATATTGGATAAAATCTTGGAGGAGTTAGGACTTTCTTGATAATAATCTCAAAGAATTGTTGGAGTTATTCAGATGGGGTAGGTGTACCAGTTATGGCCATAGTGGTTCCCTATTTCGCCATACGTGATATTTAGAATGCCTTCACATTTTGAAAAATCTTTTATGTTATAGCAGTAGAATAAAGGATAAATCTTGATGTTAAAACATTCAAAAAGATAAAAATGGAAATGTAATCCAAATTGTGAATATGGCCAAATAGGGAACCACTATGGCCATAACTTGTACACTTTCCCTGGTTCCTAAAAAAAACATTAAGGAAATTTCATGTTTATGGTTCTTCTAGGTAAAATCCAGACTGAATTCTTGACGTATTTTTAACAAAATTCTTAGAAAATTTTCCCCTCAAATATAGTAACTTTCAATTTCCAGTCCAGTGTCTAATGTTTTTAACTTCATTCTGTACAAAATATTCACCAACTTTTGTCCTACCCATGATTTCGAACGTGGACGCGCTTCTGATTACGTCATAAGTGACTATCTTTAGGATGAGATTCCATCCGAAGTCCACGGCGTGAGAAGCGCGAGTTCTAACCACTACACCAGGCCCGTCCCAACTTTGCATTATGATTTATTCTAGACCTTATAAAATATTAATACTTCTTGGTTATACCTGGACTATACTCTGAAATACTATTTCTTTTAGTATTCAAATCTACCAGCGTTTTATATGAACTTTCGAAAACCTTTGCATATCGTCTTTGGAGGTGAAAACGGGTTAAGCGGACAAATTAATGTGGATGTGCGAACTCTCGATTCCCTGTTCACTAGATAGGTTCGGTCATACCATCACATGACACTTCCGTTTCTTAGCCAAACCATTCTTATTCAGTGTTTTTTAAACCGAAAAATGAAATGAATTCAATTCACTTTACCATCCCTACCTCCGAAATGCAAGTGAGATAAATGTATGGACAGCGAGGCATATTCATTGGATGCTATACACGGATCCCTCCGGCTTTGCGTGGCCACGCTGTCGCTCTGAATTCGCTTTCGGGATGGGGGTATGTGATTCCCTCGATTTCGATGCGTGGGAGCCCGAACATCCAAATAGCTGGACTTGCTTTCATGTATACCGAGAAATCAAACGAGTTATGAACGTTGTTGCAGCGAGAGGAAGATAGAGTAAACGTCACGGAGGGCACAGCAGAAAAAAAAGTTAATGCATAATAAGTGCCGACAATTTCTCGTACCCCGCAGAAGGGTCGATCCTGAAGCCTGGTCGATGTGAATTATGCTGCTGCTGGTAGTAGCCGCCTTGTAACTTGATACAGTTATTACATTTATGCTGTTGTTTGTTTCGCCCACTTGCGCATTAGTTCAGAGCTCCCCATCTCGATAGGATTTAGTGGAGTATGGAAAAATCTCTTCGCCTGCCGACCAACCGCCACGACGACGGCGGCACCATCGACAGCATATCGTTGCGAAGGCAGTTTAACGCAAACGGTGGCTACTTGACGATATACATAGTCGTAGGGCTGGCTGCAAACTCGATTACGTTCGGTTTAGCCCTTTAATAGATAGATATACATGGAAGGAAGTTGGCCTCCATTCGTTGCCTATGATCTGGTGGTGTCATCAACATGCTGGTGGCATAATTCAGCAAGACGGTTGATGTAGAGAATTTGAATTAAGTTCGAAACAAGATACAGTAGCTTGTTCTGTGGGGAAGCAAACAGCCATTAGTCCAGGTAAGGTAAAATTTTTCAGAAAATTATAATAAGAATTGAAGCAATCCATGACGAATTCCATCCAAAATTAATCAAAATTATTAGAAATCGTAACCGATGACCTTCGATTTGGATGAAACTTTACACCACGGTGCCCCGACAGACCGTTATTATGTAAAAAAATTGTCCATCAAATCTGAGCACAGGGCTCGATTCCTGAAGTCATTCTGCACCTCTGGGCCAATTTTTAAAAAAATCCCGAGGAGAAATCTCGAGAAATCTTAATTTGAAGTTTTTTACTTAAAAATTCAATATAATCCATATTAACATTTTGCAATAGCACTGAAAAAACCTACAAAAACGCTCAAAAAGTTGGCAAAACTGTTCTCAACTAGTATACAATTGCTACCGTAGTTAAAATTAGAAATATTTACAACTGGCTCAACTTAATCCACTCCTTAAGGTGAAGATGAATCATAAAATAAGTTAAATCGAAGCCAAACCTCAAATTTCCAAAAGCATAAATCTTGAGGACCGAACATCTGTTTGGGCTGAAGATTTAATCGATCGGTCATCACCAGCTTATGACTAGTCGATTAGGTTTTCAGCTTAAACGGATGTTTGGTTTTTCGGATTCGTGATCTTGAAAATTTGGTGTTTGGATTCGATTTAACTTTTTTTTCATTGTTTACTGGTTTAAATTTCATTGATTGTTGTTTTCAATATTGAACCGATTAAAAAGTAAACCAAATAAATCAATAATTAACAATGTTGTTATTAAAAAAAGGATCTGAGAATAAATGTAGCACAATAATAGTTAGCAGATAAGTCATTTGAATACTTTTATAGTCAATGAGAGCTAGTATAACCGGTTGTTTCAAATTTTGAATGATTTGGTTACTCTGGTAAGCTCAAGTCAATAACAGAATGATCATACGCCGATGTCTTCCCAGGGGTCGCTGAGCTTTACCTGATTGATGCAACTTTTTTTCCGGCATTCGCACTAAACGACCAGCTCAATGAAGTTTGCCTATTTTATTCGCTCAATAGTTTTCACTCCTGTTCTCAAATAAATGTGCTAAAGGAGCCAAGAATAAGCGTTTTATACATGGCAAATTAACAGTGATGTTTCTATTAGGCATGCTTGCATTCATCGTTGCTTTCTTTGCATTATTATTGAAAACTGATTTGGTTTTCGAAACACTTTTCAGTGTTGTACAATAAAGGACCGCGAAGTGTTTTGGCGAAGTTGTTAATGAAATAATGGATCTATGAAGTCCGATAAGCCTTTATAAAGCAAGAGTGTAGAAATTTCGTTTCCCTTTGCTCTCGGTTCCCTAAGCTGGTTACGTAATTCTTAAAAGGAGATATTCGCAGCCAGAACACGTGTTTTTACTACAAGGGAAACATTATTATCATACGTATTAAGTGTTATATGGCTCTTCAACAAATTGATCCACATCTCAATCAAGCACTACTTCAGCACCAACACATCTGAATCTGCTTCTTTCTCTACATGTAACCATATACGTTTGGGTAGAGTAAATGGCATTACAAGCTTATCCTAGTTGTCCATTTTTGAAATAGTGAAACCCTTCTTTACTGAACTACGATCGATTACAATAAAGTCATGGGTCTGCAAAATCAAGGAGTATATGTGACAAAACGCAATATTGATCAGTAAACTCAGAAACTCATCTCTTCTTATTCCAAGTAATTTTACAAAACAAAAATAAGCTCCTGGTCTATAATTCTTACACCTGATTGTATTTGTCAGCTTAATCAGCTTTAAGTCTTTGATGTTACTTGCAACAGTTATTTTTTTTTGTTTTTGTTACTGAGTCGAACGCGACTTAGAAGTAAATATACAGATTGATGTTGAATCCCGAAAAAAAAGAACGAAGTAAAGGGTTTCAGATATACAGAGTGAAAGTCCTAGTGAAATTGATTCTTAAATAGTACTTATTGGGAATTTGTTTGAAAATGTTAATCGTCGAACACTAGCTACATATGGTCGGTGTTCAGACAGATCTGACTAATGGTTTCTATGATTCGATCGCCGCGAACTTGATTCTCCATTGGTTCATCGATTGGTTTTCGGCGAGAACCAATCGATGAACCAATGGAGAAACAGATCTGACTAGATGACATTTTGGCCTTGCAAATACATATAAGTCAAGGACTCTATCAATTATAATATTTTCAATTCTATTTTGAAACTGATGTTTTTTTTTCAAATAGATAAGCAATAAATGCACATATTGTATTATACTTATACCGAATGCACGGGGTACGTTTTCCTGAAACCATTAAAAACACTTGGTTCAGTCTATCTGAACACCGACCATATGACAATCATGTTTCTCGTATAGTTATAATCCTGTTGTGGCTGAGAATGTTGAACAAAACATTGTTTATATTAAGTGTTGAGGGCAGTACTCGGTGGAAAACTTGACGTAAACATCAAGAGAAGTACCAGATGTAAAAGAGCAATTTTTATTAACCAAAATAAATACGGCAGACTTTGGTAAGCTGGTCACTCACTATGAAAGTCTTAAAATAAGCTGTCAATTAATAATATGCTGCATTGAATGTTTCATGTTTATCGAACGTTACATCAATTGTATATTGACATTTATTTCTTAGATTTCATTATATTTAACAAAGCTTACTGGTTTAATATATGTAAAAATATACTTAAGCCGATCTGGTAAGTTAAGCCAGATGTAAATATTTGTAATTGTAACAACGGTAACAATTGTATACTAGTTGAGAACAGTTTAGCCAACTTTTTGAGCGTTTTTGTAGATTTTTTCAGTGCTATTGTAAAATTTTAATATGGTTTATATTGAATTTTTAAGTAAAAAACTTCAAATCAAGATTTCTTGAGATTCCTCCTAAGGATTTTTTTAAAAATTGGCCCAGAGGTGCGGAATGACCTCAGGAATCGAGCCCTGTGCTCAGATTTGATGGACATTTTTTTTACATAATAACGGTCTGTCGGGGCACCGTGTACACATGTTTCCATTTAATCTATGTTGTCCATAATAAACGAACGTGTTAACGAAAATTACTTATGAAAATGGCCTGTGAGTGTTTGCAAGCAATTTATTTAAAAAATATAATTCCAAAACCTTTCACTTTAGAGGTAAATATTCAATGGAGAATGTGTAGTGCACAACAATAAAAAACACTGATAAAATAATTCAATAATTCGAGATTCAAAAAATATATGGACGAAAATTGCACTTTATTCTTAGTATTTTTACATTTACGCCATGAAAACAATGCCAAATAAATTTAAGAGCATACAATGAAGTAAGCAGATTACATGATTTTGGTATGTCGTAGACGCATTTTTAATCGAGGATAAGGAGAATAGAATAAGAATAGTCAATTTTTATAATTGAAGACAATATATAAATACAAATACAAAACTATCATAGAAGATGTTGGAAACAAATTTTCATAATGGAGATTAAAGTCTAATCGATTTTCATCAAAAATATACTTTTTTTCAACAAATTCGTAAACAAACCACTCATCTCACTTTCTTTCTAGGTGAACCTCTTCCCCTGGACTATTCTCTTTTTACATTTACAGTGGAGTACAAAACAAGTTATAATCATTTTTTTATATGAACAGGTCCATCACCAGTATCATCCAGTATCATATCCACAAGTTCTAAAATTCGATTGGTAGAGTTCTGAATAAAGAACAATTTTACCTTGACCAGTTGCTGAAATTCGTACAATTATTTCAAGGATTCCTATGATAACTTCCACTAACATCGAATTACTGCAGGTATTCCTATAATAGGGCTGCAAAATGGTGAGCTGACAATCTGGAGCGTCCAATATAGCTCTGATCCTCACAAGTCCCTGACTCATGCTTCCACGGGTCAATCAATGACAAAGACCGCCAGCTAAGGGTTGCGTACTCAGCTGGTAGTACTGCCTGGGCACTGTTGTATTTTTGACGTCAACTAGAGTAACGAGATTCCGGATTTACAAATGTGGGGCCCGGGGGCCATTTTCTTGTGGGGCCCTTTTCCCAGAAGACCAATTAAATACTTTAGAATAGACTGGATAATTATTATGTCAAACTATTTTATAACGTTTCCATTGTGAACGTAAATCAATTTGAATTTACTTAACTAATGTTTTCCTTAATATTCTACATATCTTTGTAGATTTTATATGTTAAATTCAATGTTTTTGGGTTTTCATCGTCAACAACAAAATTTATTTGATGATTCACTTCTTGCTGGAACCTTAATTGAAATTATACAGATTTCATTCATGTTTTAATCTTTAAGTTGTTGAACATACAGATTCACCAAACAATTTTGAGTTGAAGAAATTGGAGTAGAGTTGGTAGCAGGTCTTTTTCTAGAGACTTGGGCTCTATTTTAATGCAAACCTTTAAAAAGTCTCTAATTTCAATGGAAGGTCTATAAGGTCTCTATTAAAAAAAAAAAGTGGTCGCTGAAGTCCTTTCCTTCCTTATTGCTATTGCAGTGAATCCTGATGCAAAATAATACTGGCTCCAGAGAAAAATGCAAAGACTTTAGCCCTGCTATTTAGCAGCTTCTTCAAGGATTTCGTATCACAGGTCTCGAAGAAAAACTTAAAGAAATCTTCAAGTAATTTGACTAGACATTTCATCTGTTATACTTTCATGGACTGGAACAGGGATCTCTCTAGACATATTTCTAGAGATTCCTTTACTATTTTGCCTAGAAGTTCTACAAGAGATTTTTCAAGGGGTGCTTAGAGAATTTGCTATAGGTAATCCTTGAGCACTCCAACGATACTACTCCCAGTAATTGCCTCAGTGATTATCCCGATTATTTTCCAAAGAATATACTAGGTGTTTTCCAGATATTTTTACTTATCCTTTAAACGAATTCTCCAGTTTTACTCAAGGAAATCTTACAAAGATTTTTTGAAGATGTTCTAAACGTATCTCTTGGAGGATAAAGTAAGGAAATCGGGTGAAGAATCACTGGTATTCTAGGAAAAATTCACATTACATTCTTGAGATATCCGAAACAAAATTCTTGGAGGAATTCCTAAGGAAAATTTGTGAAGAACTCCACTGCAAAAAATCACTTAATGAACTCCAGCAGAAATTTCCGGAATAATCTCTGAACCTTCCGACTAAATTCATATAGCAAATTATGAGAAAAAAAAAAACAATTTCACGACAAATTGCAAAAAAAGATAAATGATTACATAGAAGGCACTATATTTAAGGCACTTAAACACTACCAGCCCTTCAGTATGATCGATAAAGAAATTTTCAAAATAGATATATTAATAATTCAGTCCTATTTCTTGATCAGAAAACATAAATTGCATGTGAACCTAGTCGTAAACTTCGTTGAGAAAGCTTTCGGTACAGTTGGATAGTCACGTAAGAAAATCCTTAGGAACTTAAGCAAAAGGATGACACTCTTCTTGTTTATCCAAATAGTTTTTGAAAATTGAAGTTAAAGTTAACAAAATCCGATTCTGAATGTTCTTACATTTTGTTTTTAGAATTTGATTTCAATTTATTTGCATAAACATCACCCATTGTTCCATAAATATTAAAAAACTAGTGGTCCCGGCAAACTTCGTCTTGCTATCAAGTAGGCTGTTGCAAAACGTCATTTAATCCCCCATTCAAAATGACACCTGAGTCTGCTCCCGTTTTCCCGATTATTCCGGAGACTTTCCCAAACTTTTTCCTTGCACGAACACGTCGCATCCCTTGTCGAGTGCAACAGTGAAAAACTTTCCTCAGTCCGTTGATCCGTTCTCAAGTTATTTCGTGACATACAAACACCACTCCATTTTTATTTATATAGATACAGTACTGGGCAGAATAAAGTACGCATTGGCCGTATTTCCATACAAAATGGTCAAGTATGGAGATCTGAATCTCAGCTTTTAGTGGTCCGATTGATCTGAAATTTTCACCAGAGCCTAGATATAACATAGATTTTACTCAATTAAAATATCACTGCATTTGAAACACAATCTTTTAAATTATTAAAAATCTCTCAATTTGCAAAAAATTGCAAAATTTAATTTTGAAAATATTTTGAAAACAATCAGTTTTACCGAAAAATGATGTTCTGCAAACTTGTGTGTCTTATCAAATTGTACATTTTTGCAGAAGGACATATTGCTCTAAATATTTTCATTTAAAAAATATTTTTACTTTAAAATTTTGTCATTTTTCTTGAAATTTGTGATTTGCGATAACCTAAAAGTTCGTTAATGAAAAACTATGAATTTCTAGCCTAGCAAATTTGAGGTTACTTTCAAGCTGCGGTGAAAATTTCAGGTCAATCGGACAACTAGAAACCGAGATATAAGACTCCAAACTTGATCATTTTGTATGGAAAAACGGCCAATGCGTACTTTATTCTGTCCGGTACTGTAGAATGCTTCAAATAATATGACACGATTTAAAAAAGTATGGACTATTGCATTGGTTCTGATTATTCGTGAAAGTTTCACTACAAATATGTTTGTCGAGGTTTGTGAGGGCCCGGGGGTTCATTGAACCCTCTCCCTGCTCTCCTCTTGCTACGCTCATGTTGATAAATGTAACAAAACAAGCAAGCAATTCGATTCATTAGACAACTTTTTTGAGACAACGATCGAAACAGTTTCTAGGTTCTTCGATTCAAATTAGGAAGCGTGGAATACTGCCTATAGTGCTCAGTATTCACGGATTTGCGTGATTCTGGCAAAATATCTTTAACTTCATTAGAGAAATTAAGGTTTGATTTCAAATTGCGGAGAAATAGAAAGTCCACGCATTGTCGGAAATTCTAGAAATTGCGCACAGTACTTAATGTTTCGAAATTATCACGTTTCATAAACGAAGATGCCGTAAAAATATCATTATATTTAATAACATATCATTATATTTAATCCTTTTGATGAAATCTGTTCAAAAGGATCCTAAATATATAATTTATAGTAGGGGCCTTCTTTAGGTGAGTGGTTAGAGTCCGCAGCTGCAAATCAAAGCCATGCTCAAGGTGTCTGGGTTTGATTCACGGTCGGTCCAGGATCTTTTTATAATGAAAATTTCCTTGACTTCCCTGGGCATAAAAAATATCATCGTGCCTGCCACACGATTTTTGAATGCGAAAATGGCAACTTTAGCAAAGAAAGCTGACAATTAATAACTGTGGAAGTGCTCATTGAACACTAAGCTGAGAAGTAGGCTCTGTTCCAGTGAGGACGTAATGTGAAATAGAAGCAGAAGTTTTCTTATGTCTCAAGGTATTTTTTCAATTCCAGAAATAGAATTTTGGTTCGAAACATCATAGTGTTTGCTTTGACTTATCTGTGGCATTATTAAATAGTTCTATGCATTATTTTGACAGGAAATTTATTTCCCTTATACTTTTTCAGCACAAGGGTGAGTTACAGTATTGATAGCCTTCCATAAATTATGTACCATATTCAAAAAAGGACAAACACTTCAAAATGCAACATGTGTTAGTGACGATTTATACACACACCGGAAGTAGCAGGAACTCGTGTCGCTTCCTGCAGATAAACTTTTATGCGATCTATTCACACCGTATTTATCTCCCGGAATCTCGAAAACTCGTCAAACATCCGCCAGTATTGATTATTTTCATTGCAAAGGAGATTTTCTTCCGCCCGCCAATCTCACTCTGTGAAGATCCTTTCAATGAAGAAAAAGAAAACTTATCCGCTGAAGAAAAGTTCGTATTACTTTTCATTCCACACTCGGAAAGTTGCCCTGATCCGGCTGGATTTGGGTTCGATAAAGTTTCGCACACTGCTGCTAGATATGGGAGCTAGCTGGCGGGGTCGCGATTCGTCTTCGGTTCATAGGAGACAGGGTAACAACACCCACATCACGTGTCGAAGAACATTTGTACTTTTCCTTTTTCGTTTCATCGTTTCCTGCGTTCCAATCACTTTCACTCACTTGTCGTCTCAAGTCTGGAAATCCTTCTCCATATCCTTACAACTCAGCATCCGTACGTGCACCCGCCCTGCACTAGAAGTAGATATTTCATGATTTCATTGAAATTGCTGTCGAAATGGCTGACGAGCTTCGAAATTAAAGATGACCGTCCGTTACACAGCCCGAAGGATATTGCCCAATGAAGGAAAATGCTGAATCAATACCAGCTGCGTTAGTGCCGGCAAAAGTTTTCCCCATTCAATGACCCGCATGGGTGCCGTCAATTTGCCTATGTAGCTGAGCTTGATGGATTCGGACGTCAGCCGTAGGAACTTACCGTCAAACGGGGTGATTTGCAATACTTGATAACACTGCGGACCATTTTTTTGTCTCAAGCATTAAAATACAGCTATTTACCTAATTAAGGATTGCTGAATGCAATACAATTTCAAAAAATATCATAGAACGTCATGATCTTGAGACATTGGCTGTTTAAAATGCATTACTAAACGCTATCATGCAACTTGCATGCATGTTTGACAACTTGTTTGACAATTATTTGCTTAATTCACCTCATAATTCAAACTTCATAGGTTAAAGAAGACTTATCAACAAAGCTCTTGATACTTTCCCGCACAAAAGTTATCATTTTTAGCAATAGAAATGTGTTGAATCTTGTCAAATAAAGGAAACGAATAATTGTGTATGGAGACTACAATGGCGGCATGTACATAGCTCAAAACTGTGACGTGCTGAACATTTTTGAGAGTGGCATCAGATTCAGCAACTCTAAGTTTTCAAGAGACTTAAAATTTGATCATTGAGATACGCAAACATGTTATTAATGGTACGCGGTGTAATTTACCATAATTGTTATCTATAATACACAAATATCAAAAAATATTACGGATCTATGTCATTACCCGCTTATCCAGTAGACCTGTTTGCTTTTTCCAAGGTACCCTTGCCACATCAAATTCCGAACTTATTTATCAAAACAAGTTATCTGTCCAAAAATGAGCACATTTGTTAAAATTTTAAAGGTGTATCAAATCGATTTCATAGTTTCAACCAAAAAACACCGAAAAAGCAATACACTTTTCCAGTTTGTCATATAAATTCTGGCAAACATCTTATTACATTTCGTATCTAATTCAACAATCTATTTCATCTGAGTGTTACGAACATATCGTTCATACACCGTTTTCATGTTGTGCGAAATAATTGATCTATATCCTAAAATTTCAAAAGGTTGCCAACACGAATGCACTCTCTGAAAACCACAGTTACCCATGATTTAGATGTCATAGCTTTGAACCCAACAATCCATCACCAACGGTACACACAACAAGGTAGGCTATTCCCACGTATAAACAACTATTTTCAATCAAAACATGTGTCGTCATTCCTATCGTCAAGCATGAGGCTTAAAGGATAGTAAGAGAGAGCAGGCGTTGCTTTCTTTTGCACTAGTTAAAGTTTGCGATAGGAATGATATGTCATACATGATATATGGTATATGTCATATGTCATTTTTGGGAATATAATACCTTGCTTTTTATCGTGTCCATCATAATCAGCTGAAAAAGTGTTCATGGTAAGGTGAATAAGTCCATCCAATCTGGTCATTGGTCATTGGTGCGATAGATTATAATTATTTGCTTTATTTAGTGTGAGTGAAATTTAAAAAAAATCTGAAAATGTTCCAAATTAAATCAGATAGTTACAAACGTTAGCTTGATTGGTGTGAAGAAGAAGAATAAGAAAAATAGATTATCCTTTGTACTTGAACCGTGGATCTTCTGATTCTCAGACCCAAACCTAACCATCAACTCTATTTTGAGCCAATGATGATCGACTGTATGGTTCAATGATATGACGTCTAATTCATGGGTAACTGTTGTTTTCGTAGAGGGCATTCGTGTTGGCATTTTAGGGTAAAGATCAGGGTGCGGCACCTTTATCGAAAGTTCTCAAAATCAAAAATTTGTGTGTTCTTTTGAATAAAAATGACATCAAAAGGGTAACTTCAAATTTTTACCCAAAAATATTAAGATTTAAAAGTGGCGCAAGCGACTTGAAGGTGAATTTTAAAGCTATGAAATTTTACCTCTAGTGAATTTTCCATAACTTCGTTATTTTACAACCAATTTTGAAGCTCATTCAGGTTCATGAAGTTATGGTCAAACAAAAATGATTTTTTTAGTAAAAAGAAGAAAAATTTGAAGAAAACTACCCTGACCTAGACTAGTTTTGATTTTAGACAAATTTTATATCCAACAAACTTTTTATACATTTATTTTGAAGATGCAAAGATATTTGAAATTGTTTAGAAAATTATAATGTTATGAAGACTTCAGTGAAAGTCATATTTCATAACATGAAAATTCACCTTCAATTCGCTTGCGGTACTTAATATATTTGGCTCAAAATTTGAGGTTTCTCTTCTTATGCGATTTAAATTTAGAAAAGCACACGAATTTTTGGTTATGAGAACTTTCAAAAAACAAACCGCACCCTAGCATAGATCAATTATTTCACAGTGAAAATTAATTGCCAGATGAAAATGTTGTATGAACGATATGTTCAAAACACTCAGATGAAATAGATAGTGTATTCGGAAAAATGATAAAACATTGTGTTAGCAAAAGACAAGTGGTATTTTTGAACCACTTTCAAAGTAATTTTGTGGTTTTGTAGTCGTAAATGATTAAATACACTGCGAAACATGTTTTTGTCTCCAGCACCCAAATACCACTATTAACTAAATTAAGGGTTGCTGAATCCATGTCTAGTTTTTAAGATATTGACTGTGAAAGTAAAAGAAATGACTATTTCAGCCAAATTGTATGCAAGTTTGCCAGCTTGTTTGGCAATTTATTTGCTTAATTTGCCACTGAATTTAAATTTCATGTGTAGAAAAATTATTATCAACAAAGTTCAGTACTTGCAATGCTCAAAAGTTAGTTTTTGATGGTTTAGAAAAGTATTGTATTTTGTATTGAGAGAAACGAAGAATTTAGTTTGGAGACTGCGAGCATGTTGTAAAAATCGACTTTATCTAAGTTTAATCGTGCAATTATATCTTAAATGAAAGTTGATGTTTTACCTGCTTGGTGGTTTAGATCACTTAAAAATTTGACGAATCATACTTTATATATCAAATAAACATCAATGAAAATAGTGGTTTATACAACTTTGACGACCTGTAGCTAAAATTTGAGGGTTCCGGGTCATTTGGCCGAATACCATTTGGACGAATGCCGTTTGGCCGAACGCCATTTGGCCGAAAGGGTCATTTGGTCGAATGCCGTTTGGCCGAAATTGAGAAAAATAATAAACAATATTTAGCATGCATTTGTAATACATTTCAAAGAACAGTTTATTGTTAAAGAAGGATAAATCAACATTGATATAAAGTTCAAGGAACAGTCAATGCTGAAAGAAGAACATTCTAAATGTAAGCAATTATACACTTCTCTGCTAGCAGCTGTCAGCATAGGTTTGTCATTGCGTTTATAGTCAGCTTTTGACGGTTTACGTCTCTTTCGTCTTTTCTGAGCATCAATTTGCTTCAATCCTTCTTATAGCACTTAGTAAATTTATTAATTTCTAGAATCCACAAGTTTGGCTCCTTCTTTTTATAACGGAGAAACAGTTGGCTTCTAAGTAGGTGTTCATCAAGTTATCAATTAAATTCATAATAAGACTCTATGAACGTATAATTAGCCATAGTTTCAAAAACTATAAAAAATGATAAAATATGAAAGAACAGCCTATGATTAAAAGAAAGAAAAATTTCTTATAAAAATTTAACCTAGTGTAATACAAATCATTGTTATATCAGTATACTTATAAAGAAATGCCGAAGATTTAAAGAAGGTAAAATTCACAAATTTTCTAATGAAATTATCAAAAACATTTGAAACCCTAGCACACCGTTGGTAACCCAGAGACGCTCATGGCTAGTTATGAGCTCAGAGTCTTGACGCGAGTTTACTTCGTCCTGAATGAACGGATAGTTTTGTGTATTCTCTTGAAGCACTTATATAGCCACAAACATGACGTCCCGCCACAACATGAAGATCAACATTTCAACTAGCAGATCAGTTATTGGGCCCCAATTATGAGTCCTACACATCACCGTTTTTTTTTTTTTGTTCTTTATACGGCCAAACGGCATTCGGCCAAACGACCCATTCGGTCAAATGGTATTCGGCCAAATGGCGTTCAATCAAACGGCATTCGGCCAAATGGCCGGACACCAAATTTGTGACGTGCTGGAACACTTTTGAGGATGGCATCAGATACAGCAGCTTCCAATCTACTAGAGACACATAATTTGAACCTTGAGACACGCAATAATGTAATTTTTGTTACGCTGTGATATCTTCTTCTTTTGATTACTCGTTACTCAACTCTTGATTGCTACTCAAGTTTGCTCGTGTACAGTTTAAATCCTTTTTTTTTCGGGAAATGGGTCATTCGGGCTTCCTTAGCCTTGTGGTAAAGTCCACAGCTATAAAGAAAACTAAAGGTGTCTGGGTTTTATTCTCGGTCGGTCAAGGATATTTTTTTACGTTTTTCTCTTTTTATTTAGGGATTTTCTGCCGTAAGTAGGTTCATCCCTGGACTTCCTTGATTTTCCTTGGAAACTTTGGCAAAGAAAGCTGTCAGCCAATAACTGTAGAATTGCCCATTGGTTGGACACTAGGCTGAGAAGCAGGCATTGTTACAGTGGGGACATAATGAAAAAATCAAGAAGGAGAAGAAGAAGAAGAAGTCATTCAGGGAAGAATAATAATAAAATATCACCGCTCAAAAGTTGCTCCTGATAGGACATATTTCTGACCTTTCAGGCTCTTTTATTGCTAAAATTCCGAACAACCAGCTGTGTTCAAGTTGTGTCGTAATGCCAGTAAGAAGCACAAAATATTTTGTCTTTAGCGGTTTGGAGATATATTTCCAGGAAGTGTCCATTAAAACCGATGGATGATCTACAACTTATGTGAATTCTGTTATATGGTTCTAACACGATACACTATAACCTCAATTTACGAACTAGATCGGGGGTGCGTAAATTGAGTTGGTGCGTAAATTGAATCAGTGCGTAAAACGAGGGAGCTCAGTTCGTAAAACGAGGTTTTGCCGTTTGGAGTCTACTGGTACGAAATTAATTTATATTATTTAGAAAAAAATATGCTCTTTTAGCACCATTAACATATTATTAATACCTTGAATTCTTAATCAGGCTAGAATGTGTGCAAGTTAAGGTTTTCCAAGAACTCTTTGGAGTTTGGGCATATGGTTCTACATGAGTTAACGGAGATCAATTTATCATTTCTATGTAGAAGAATGTCTCACAATACTGGACCCTAGAAGATTGATATATTCAAAGGAAGCGTTTGTATTGTCAGATCCAAGTTTTGGTAATTAAGTGAGTACAACAGGTTTTCTAGTTCATCCAAAAACTTCCTGGAATATATACCTGCATTGATCTGACATATTTAGCGATCCTTTGATGTTTTTTTGATATGGCACAGGCCACAGCCACAGCCCATAGTAGCATAATAAATATTTTTATAATTTGTGCCGATGTCCTAGGTCCTCCAAGGACTCCATTGAATATAGGCCTTGGGATCTACGGCCGTAATAAGAGATTAAAAGTTAGTTTTCAATTACTCCACAGGCCCCTAACCATTCATGTGAGTAAACGGTGTATTGTAATAATTTGTGCGGATGTCCTAGGTCCTCCAAGGACCCCATTGAATATAGGCCTTGGGATCTACGACCGTAATGAGAGATTAGAGGTTACTTTTCAATTACTCCACAGGCCCCTAACCATTCATGTGAGTAAACGGTGTAATGTAATAATTTGTGCGGATGTCCTAAGTCCTCCAAGGACCCCATTGAATATAGGCCTTGGGATCTACGACCGTAATAAGAGATTAGTGGTTAGTTTTCAATTACTCCACAGGCCCCTAACCATTCATGTGAGTAAACGGTGTATTGTAATAATTTGTGCGGATGTCCTAAGTCCTCCAAGGATCCCATTGAATATAGACCTTGGGATCTACGGCCGTAATAAGAGATTAAAAGTTAGTTTTCAATTACTCCACAGGCCCCTAACCATTCATGTGAGTAAACGGTGTATTGTAATAATTTGTGCGGATGTCCTAAGTCCTCCAAGGACCCCATTGAATATAGGCCTTGGGATCTACGACCGTAATAAGAGATTAGTGGTTAGTTTTCAATTACTCCACAGGCCCCTAACCATTCATGTGAGTAAACGGTGTATTGTAATAATTTGTGCGGATGTCCTAAGTCCTCCAAGGATCCCATTGAATATAGACCTTGGGATCTACGGCCGTAATAAGAGATTAAAAGTTAGTTTTCAATTACTCCACAGGCCCCTAACCATTCATGTGAGTAAACGGTGTATTGTAATAATTTGTGCGGATGTCCTAAGTCCTCCAAGGACCCCATTGAATATAGGCCTTGGGATCTACGACCGTAATAAGAGATTAGTGGTTAGTTTTCAATTACTCCACAGGCCCCTAACCATTCATGTTAGTAAACGGTGTATTGTAATAATTTGTGCTGATGTCCTAGGTCCTCCAAGGATCCCATTGAATATAGGCCTTGGGATCTACGGCCGTAATAAGAGATTAAAAGTTAGTTTTCAATTACTCCACAGGCCCCTAACCATTCATGTGAGTAAACGGTGTATTGTAATAATTTGAGCGGATGTCCTAGGTCCTCCAAGGACCCCATTGAATATAGGCCTTGGGATCTACGACCGTAATGAGAGATTAGAGGTTACTTTTCAATTACTCCACAGGCCCCTAACCATTCATGTGAGTAAACCGTGTATTGTAATAATTTGAGCGGATGTCCTAGGTCCTCCAAGATCTATATCGAATATAGGTCTTAGGATCAACAAGCCTAACCAATTATCAAAAGATGCTTTTTTGATATGGCACAGGTCCTTATCTATATGTAGCAGTAAAATGAGTATTGTTATAATTTGTACCGATATCCTAGGTCCTCCAAGGACTTCATTGAATATAGGCCTTTGAATCTACAAACGTGATCAATGGTCTATAAGTAGTATTTAAATATGGCACAGTCTCTCAACCATTCATTTAAGTCAACAGAATATTTTATTGATTTATACGGATGTTTTTGGTGCTCCAAGGACTCTATCGAATAAAAGCCTTTGGATCTACGACCATAATAAGTGATTAGAAGTTAGTTTTCAAATACTCCAAAGGCCCCTTACCATTCCTGTGGGTAGACGGTGCATTGTATGAATTTGTGCGGATGTCCTTGGTCCGCTAACATCTCTGTCGAATATGGGCATTAGGATATACAAGCGTAACCAATCATCAATAGATAGTTCCTCAATATTGCCAAGGTTCTTACTGTCCATATTTGCAAACGAAGTGTTGTATTGATTTGTGTCGATGTTTTTGTACTTCCGAGGACCACGATATATGGGCCTGAGTATCTACAAACTTAAGTAGTTGTATATTGATGATACAGTGAAACCTCCATGAGTCGCTATTGAAGGGACCATCGACTCATGGAAATATCGAGTCATGGAACAGCAATCCTTTGCAAACCTGCTTATAGGGACCATCATAGTAACCATGAAATTTTGTTTTTAGTATGGTTCCATGAGTCGATATCGAGTCATGGAACATCGACTCATGGAGGTATCACTGTACTTATTTATTGCATAAAATCTAAACTCTTAAGGCTAAGTAGCCCGTCATTCGTTTTGGTAGCTTTGTTGATTCAATTCCAAAATGGCGTCGGACATCGATTTTCGTTATCCCCTCGTCGTGCCCGTTCCGAAAATACCCATATTGTATAGGTTTCCAACGGTTTTCCCAAACCAGAGGTCGCCATCTTAGATTCCAAAATGGCGTCGGACATTGATTTTCGTTATCCCCTCATCGTGCCCATTCCGAACATACCCATATTGTATGGGTTTCCAACGGTTTTCCCAAACCAGAGGTCGCCATTTTAGATTCCAAAATGGCGTCGGACATCGATTTTCGTTATCCCCTCGTCGTGCCCGTTCCGAAAATACCCATATTGTATGGGTTTCCAACGGTTTTTCCAAACCAGAGGTCGCCATCTTGGATTCCAAAATGGCGTCGGACATTGATTTTCGTCATCCCCTCATCGTGCCCGTTCCGAAAATACCCATATTGTATGGGTTTCCAACGGTTTTTCCAAACCAGAGGTCGCCATCTTGGATTTCAAAATGGCGTCGGACATCGATTTTCGTTATCCCCTCGTCGTGCCCGTTCCGAAAATACCCACATTGTATGGGTTTCCAACGGTTTTCCCAAACCAGAGGTCGCCATCTTGGATTCCAAAATGGCGTCGGACATTGATTTTCGTTATCCCCTCATCGTGCCCACTCCGAAAATACCCATATTATATGGGTTTCCAACGGTTGTCCCAAACCAGAGGTCGCCATCTTAGATTCCAAAATGGCGTCGGACATCGATTTTCGTTATCCCCTCGTCGTGCCCGTTCCGAAAATACCCATATTGTATGGGTTTCCAACGGTTTTCCCAAACCAGAGGTCGCCATCTTGGATTCCAAAATGGCGTCGGACATTGATTTTCGTCATCCCCTCATCGTGCCCGTTCCGAAAATACCCATATTGTATGGGTTTCCAACGGTTTTCCCAAACCAGAGGTCGCCATCTTGGATTTCAAAATGGCGTCGGACATCGATTTTCGTCATCCCTTCATCGTGCCCATTCCGAAAATACCCATATTGTATGGGTTTCCAACGGTTTTTCCAAACCAGAGGTCGCCATCTTGGATTTCAAAATGGCGTCGGACATCGATTTTCGTTATCCCCTCGTCGTGCCCATTCCGAAAATACCCATATTGTATGGGTTTCCAACGGTTTTCCCAAACCAGAGGTCGCCATCTTGGATTCCAAAATGGCGTCGGACATTGATTTTCCTTATCCCCTCATCGTGCCCACTCCGAAAATACCCATATTATATGGGTTTCCAACGGTTGTCCCAAACCAGAGGTCGCCATCTTAGATTCCAAAATGGCGTCGGACATCGATTTTCGTTATCCCCTCGTCGTGCCCGTTCCGAAAATACCCATATTGTATGGGTTTCCAACGGTTTTCCCAAACCAGAGGTCGCCATCTTGGATTCCAAAATGGCGTCGGACATTGATTTTCGTCATCCCCTCATCGTGCCCGTTCCGAAAATACCCATATTGTATGGGTTTCCAACGGTTTTTCCAAACCAGAGGTCGCCATCTTGGATTTCAAAATGGCGTCGGACATCGATTTTCGTCATCCCCTCATCGTGCCCATTCCGAAAATACCCATATTGTATGGGTTTCCAACGGTTTTCCCAAACCAGAGGTCGCCATCTTGGATTTCAAAATGGCGTCGGACATCGATTTTCGTCATCCCCTCGTCGTGCCCGTTCCGAAAATACCCATATTGTATGGGTTTCCAACGGTTTTCCCCAAACGGAGGTCAATCATTTTCCACAGAATTGACAAAACTCAATTTACGCACTGCGTAAAAAAAGTGACTTAAATTGAGTTTACTGCGCAAAAAAAGTGACTTAAATTGAGGTAGCGTAAAAAAAGACTTCGTAAATTGAGGTTTTAGTGTATAGACCATTTCAATAAACTTGAGTTTTTGACTTACAAAGCAAAATTTATTCTTTTTTATTTGGTGAGAATAAGAGAAAAGTCAATTGGGTTTCTTAATCCATCCACACGGTAAAAAATGTAGTTAACTTTATTTAATTTTTGACTAATTGCAAGTGATTGAAAATTGACTTGTTGCGATATAAGACCAATTTTAAATTGCTTGTTTTGTATAAAAACATACATGTTTCTGTCTATTGTTCCAAATATAAAGTGTTGTTAGAATCAATGTTGCTGAACAACGATCGGAAACGCGAGGCACGATGAATTTTCGTAGGCATCAAAACAGAATCTGTGAATAAACACAAACAACCGTTCGGGCGCTTCATTCGTTCGTGTTTCATTTTCGGATCGCTGTTTCTCCCGACGCTATCATCGGGTGATTTTCCATCGCTTGGTAATGTGAACGGTACGATCCACGCCGCCTGCTCTTCGCGAAGAACAGAAAAATATTCATTTCGATCATCTTCATGTGGGCTTGCAACAATCACGCTAAACTTGCTCCGCTCAAAAATGAGTGCCAAGCGCACAAAATTGGCCTCTTTTCGTGCAGCACAGATTCTGTGCAAAGGGGCTGTACACAGTTTTGTGCAAACGGTGGTAAACAAAACTGAATGAGTAAATTGCGCACAGAGGAGGAACGCTTGGAATGCGGAATTCGTTTCCATTTTTGTTTTGCTTCTGAAAACATTAAAAAAAACATTCCAATTTTAAAGATTTTCAGAGATTTTTTCATTTGAATAGCCGAAGCGGCAGCAAATGGGGAAAAAACTTTCGCATTTGCGACCACCTTCCGGCTTTTCGCTAGAAAACATCTCAGAAAGCTCCCCATCTTACCAACGGCCAACTGTTTGCTGCCACGCGGGATATCATTGACAGTTCCCTTTCCATCGATCTCGGACAGCCGAAGGCGAAAACGTCGGCAACTCACAGAATTAGTGCGACCTACTCAGAATTTTCACTCAGTCAGCCAGTTCTGCATTGGTTGCCTCATTCTGTGTAGTTTTAACACATGCGCTGCGTGGAGCTGGCTTAGCGTGGAGTGTTTGCTTGACTTTACGAGAAGAAGCAACCTTGCAATGAATCACGAGAATGAACAGCACGTGGATAAATGAATCCTACGAGGGGAGAGGCTTCGCGAACCACTTATCGGTGTGTTCATTTTGCTTCTTCGACGTTGCATCCGTTCGCTTTTTGCGATGCTCTTCGTGACGCAAAAATGAAAAATGAATTTTGGCGAATGTTGGATCGCGAAGATGCGTCGATCATTGTTCACGAAGAAGATCCATCGCAACCCTGGTGTACACAAGTTTTTTCGAAATATTATCCGTTTAAAAAACACATTATAAGTCATGAACGCGATATTTTGAAAGTACCATGTGAAGTCGTAAAAATTAACAACAGTCAATTAGTAAACACGGGAATAACAATACCACAAGCAACAAGTTCGGAATGCACCCAGCCTACTAAAAAGCAAAAAACAGAAGATGACGAAACAGATGCTTGTTCATCGAGCGATAGTTTTTCAAAAATTGATAGATCGGCTCTCAACTTCACTTTGAATTTGCACACGAAGAACAACATCACGAGGAAGGATGTATATAATATTCAAAAAGATGTAACTGAAATGTTATCGGAACTCGCCAATGAATTCGAAAATTTAGATGTTATGATTCAAGATCCAGACAATGAATTTAAGATGAAAAGTTGTATTAATAAGATGAAAAATATGTTTAAATCATTCAATTCAGATCATAAACTATTATCGTTTCTAGTAAGACACACAGGATTAGAGTTGCCAAAAATAATAACAATGAACGACAAGACTATTATCTCAGACCAACTAAATATCGAGCTCGAATCGGAAATTATCAGCAGTTACTTAATTCTCATGCCAATTGCTAGTCAAATAAAAGCTTTTTTCGAAAGTAAGAATATATTCAAGCAAACTATGGAACACATGGCAACATTGGAACAATCTGCAGAAATATCTAATTATGTTAACGGAAGTAAATGGAGAGAAATAAGAGCAAAGTATCCAAATGACGTAATTATTCCAATATGACTTTATTCGGATGAGTTTGAAGTGAATGATTCGCAAAGCTCCCACTGCAATCGACATTCTGTATGTGGCATATATTATAAATTTCCTACAATTGAACAACAATTTTCGTCTAGATTGTCTAACATTTTTGTGGCTGGAATGATAAAGAAAACTGATATTAAAGAAGTCGGTATTAACAGATTGATAACGAAGCTAGTGAATGAATTTAAGCACATTGAAGAAGATGGGATATACATTACTGTGGATAATGAAACTATATTTGTGAGATTCGTTATGTGTCTGCTGCAAGGTGACAACTTTGGCATTCACTCAATGCTTTTATTGTCTAGCGGATTCAACGCGACGTTTTATTGCCGCTTTTGTAGAAGGCCCAAAGAACTGCTTAAAACTGACAACAAAGAGCATGCTGACTGCATACGACGTAGACAAGATTATGAGGAAGATATTGAAGTCGATCGGCATAGTGAGACTGGTATTACTAGTTATTCAATCTTCAATGAGCTACCATCATTCCATGTCGTAGAAAACAAGAGTGTTGACGCTATGCACGATTTGTTTAGAAGCGGAATTTGTAAATACGGATTTGTAGAAATATTAGACTACTGCATATATTCAAAAAAATATTTCAACATCCATGACCTGAACAATCGTAAGAAACAAGTAGGAGACATCTGTGTAGACAATGAATTAGGACGAATGCCTGACATCAGAGAAACATACAATAGCAAACATAAGCGTAAATCAGTTCTGTTCAAAATGACGTCAAACGAAATGCGTATTTTTTGTCACTATTTTACTTTATTAGTAGGTCAGTTCGTGCCACCAAATGATTTGGTGTGGAAATATGCTCTAGATCTAGTAAAATTAGTCGAATTGTGCTTGAAACGTTCATTCATCTCCAATGACATTGAAGAACTACGGAATTTAATTGCTTCACATCACACAGCGTATATAAATTTGTTCAAAACAGATCTAAAGCCAAAACATCATTTTGTTTTACATTATCCCTCTGTAATTCAATGTTCAGGTCCCATACAAAGCATGATGTGCTTTCGAAATGAAGCGAAACATAAGGGGTTCAAACAATATGCTCATGTGATTTCGTCAAGGAAGAACATCTGTTTTACGCTTTGCATCAAGTCTTATTTACAATTTTCATATGATTTACTAAACCAGTGCTTTTTCAAACCGAACGTCAATCATAATTTCAATCTGTGTGATATACGGTTACGTAATTATTTTAGCAAACTGATTCAGCCCTTAAGTTTAAACACCGACTACAATTTATTGCTTTCAAGTACAGTTATTTACAAAGGAACAAATTATAAACTGGTCCAACATGCTACTGTATGAAATTCTAGAAATCATATCTCACAATGATTCGTTATATTTTGTGCTGGAAGTTTGGCAGGTATCTGTATTCAACGAGCACTTCTTAGCATATGAGACACAAGGATGTACACAAAGAGTAGATATTATTAGCATAGATTATTTTTCAAGTTTGCCAATCAATGTATTTTGTATAAATAGTAAATTTATGTTTCGGCCTAAAACCACGTTTAACGAATAATTATATAAGACAGGTAGTATAATATAATAAATAATAACGTAATTTCGTTGTTCTCTTTAGATAAAAAAAAATTCAATAAAAAAATTGCTTCATTACAATAACTTATCTTTATCTCTATCCGGATACAAAACAGAATTTATGGCAAACAAAAATTGATTTTTCTTCAAATTCTATCACCAGAATTGTATTTAATTGTACAATGTACAATGAATATTATGCCTGGTGCTCTAATTAGAAGAAAAAATAATTTTTGTTTTGTCTAAAATTAGTGTTTTAACCAGGTAACACAATATATTTTATTACATACGATTGCCCTAAAATTGATTTAATTATCATATTGGAATCACAGATCAAATATCAGAAATATATTCAAATATTATTTGGTTCTTACAGGAAAATAAAATATAATTTATTGGAATTTCACGTAATAATCGTCTGACAAATGTATCAAATGGATTGATGTCTGACTGGTTTTGCGGTATATAACTGTCCTGTACCATTTACGTGAAAAATAGTGTGGAAAAAATCTATGTATGTTTTCACGTAAACTTAAAGTGAATATTTTTTTGGGTGTAGTTCTCAGTTAATAACTGTGAAAGTGCTCATAAGAACACTAATCTGAGAAGCAGGCTTTGTCCCAGTTGGGACGTAACGCCAGAAATGAAGAAGAATATTAAGATGGACCCTGAGATGTTGGTGTTTGTCAGCTACCGGAAGAGTGGAAGCAAGGAATCATATCCACTATCTACGAAGAGGGGGTGACAAACTGGAATGAGAGAACTGTTGAGCAATCACTATTCTGAATGCTGCCTACATGAGCATTAGCATGAGTATAGATGACCGTGCATTTCGTAGTTGCTATTCCATGATTAATCAGAACAACCCGAGTAACACACATGTTATAATTGAGGCAGAATAACTCTTATGTGACCAGATCTGGTTATATACGAGTTATTTTGCCTCAATTGTAACATGTGTGCTACTAGGGAATCAAAACTGCACCACCCAACTAACAATTTAGAGTCACAAATAAATATGCATTAGGGTGTCCCATTTTTCCCCGACCATCAAGAATTTGAGCTCCCCCGGAATCTATAGATTCATTTTGTTATTCATAAAGTTTATGCATAGTTTCAGCTCAATCCATTGTATTCTCGAGCATCGCAATGGGTTTTCAGAAATCCGATACTTTTAATACTTTGCGCTTGAAATTTCATGCGAGCATCTTGCATGCATGAAAAATCATGCAGAATTCAAACGACGATAGTTTTTATTTGCCCGCCCGAAAACATGCTCTGCAAATACTTGAGTTTTCATATATTTTAATAAGTCTATTTCTAAGACGCAAAGTCTTTAAACAATCAAAATTTAATTTATATGAAAGTTTCTAGCAAAACATGAAAGAACTATTAGTTTTTTTTTTTTTCTTGAAATTACTACTGACTATAAGGGATGATACACAAATTTAGCGTTAATTGGGACTTTACCGACCATTTCCTCTACTCTCTTAGGCTTTATGTATGAGAACTTCCCCTTAAAACGTGATGCTATTTGTCAATGACCCCTAAGGTAATTTGTACATTAGGTACGTCACGCAAGAATTAACTGTTTTTGACCCAACCTCCTCTGGTCCATGTCACACATTTTATAAGGAACCAAAAACATTTTGTATGGATCTTTGCGCTTTGCGAACGATATTCTCAGATTGAGTTGTAAAAAGGCAAAGTTCTGATTGCAGTACGTTGGTGTTAAGAAGAAACATCTAAATTAAAGCTGATGACTGAAGCAATTAATTCTCCAAAAGATTAGTACGTCCACTGAAGAAGCACACTTGACTGTTGAATAATGGTATCCTGGTACACGACCCATCACTCCAACAATTTAACATGTCTTCAGATGCTGAAAGAAAAAAAAAATATCATCAGTTGTTTGACGACGAATTCAATTATGCCACTATAAATGCCATTTCCAAAAGTCTTCTATGTCTGGCATTTTTGATTTTTGTTTTGAAATATCACCACACACTGTGTAGATTTTTCTTGCATGCAAGATGGTCGCATTCAATTTAATGCAAAGAGTATCAAAAGTTCCAGATTTCTAAAAACTCATTGCGATGCTCGAGATTACAATGGATTGAGCTGAAACTTTGCAGGAAGTATATGTATAACAAAAGGAAACTATATATTTATGGGGAGCTCAATTTTTCGATGGTCGGGGTAAAATGGGACACCCTAATATGCATGTTTAACTATTGTTTAATAATGATTGGAATGAACAAAACTTGAATCACCACTCATTTAACGCTTCTGAAGATTCTCATTCGACAAGTCAAGATTGTTTCACTAATGATCTGAACGAGACATGTTTCGTCCTATTAAAAAGCAATGTTCCACCAAACAAATGTATGTGCATAAAGAGGTATTCAAAATACGAACTGACGTTCTAGTTACTTTGCATTTCATCTATTTAGAAATGTTTAACAAAAGAGACCAACATAACGATTAATAAACACATTGTTCACCAATACATAAGCATAACAATAGCCAAATTTTCGAAAAATGGACAAAATATCCAAAGTTCATGTTGAAGGCCAAATGCATTTCTAAGTTCAAAATACTAATATGAAAAAGTTTATCAGATACAATTATAACTGATGCATTCCCGAGATGAACTAGCCCAGGGCTAAAAATCTCGTTAATAAAGATAGAAAAAAAAAAAACAAATGCATTCTCAATACTTATTAAATAGCTGTTTAGAAAATCTTCTTAGTCAGCCTCCATAAATAAAGGGATTCTTCTGTAAAACAAAAATAAACATTTAAGCTAAAAATACTGTTCCACTCAAGAAGAGTAGAAATTTGTTTGACAGAATTTGTAAAAAAATGTCAATAGGTAAAAAAAATGCTCCGCCGTCGTCGAGTTGGCTAGGCGATAACAAGAGAAATGCCGCTGCAAATGTTTGTTTACGCCCAACATTAAAATTTTCAGACTACAAATTTGGTAATTTGAACTATTATTCTTGCGAAACCCGTGATTTAACAACACATGTAATCACAAACAAAAAAATCCGGATGTTTATAACCTATGTTGCAGAACACCAATTGTCCAATTTTATCCTACAAAACGTTCATGGATACTGATCGTATTTAACCATTTGTACGACAGCAAAAAAAAATTAAGTTTATTAAGATATGCCATTACTTTCTAATTATGAACCACAAATGATTTGAATATATCCATCAAGAAGACTATTGCTATAATGTGGTTCTATCACATTAGGCTTAAGGTGAAACATCTCGGAATCCAAAGATGGCCGGCACAATGGCCGACTTGTGCCCCTACTAACGTTTTCAAAGGCACAAAACTGGAAAAATAGTTGGCAAACGGTTCTGATCTTTTTATTTTAAGCTTTCTGATTGTGCACAAAGCCAAAATAAAAAGTGCACTGTTGTTGGATGCTTCCTTAGCGAGATTTGTGTCTTTGAAGTTTGAGTGCAATTTCAGAAGTTGATTCCAAACTGTGTCACCTTAATACCATATGGTCGAAGGCCACTGGGTCGAATGCCGTTATACCTGAAGGATGATTGGTCCAAAAATGGCCGATACTTCTAATAATTCCTAAGGCGCATGAATTTTTAGATCGAACGGGCTGTTAGTTGTTAGGCCAGGGTAATTTCCCGAGCAGAAGCAAGTAACTACTGAATACCAAATTGAGGTATTCCATACCAGATAATTTTCAATACTTTCAACCTGAATGAGGTATGATTGAGCCCTGCATAAGAGGTAAAATACCTCAAATAATACCTTCTGCATGTTCTACAAATACCAAACTGATAATTAGATCAGGTATTGTAATACCTAGATAATACATCACAGGTTTTCATATAACATTGAAATTTTACAATAGTAGTTCAATACTTCCAGCAGTCCTTAATAGCTATCGAATACCAAAATAAAGTATTTTTAATCGTTTAAACATATTTTTCAAGTACCATTATAATACCAAAATGAGGTATTGACAACTGAACAATACCTAATTATAATATGGTACCAAAATATGGTATGCATAAGTTATTGCGAGTTTTTCTTTCCTACTCGGGTTGCATTACCGAGAAGCCGCCGAAATAACTTTATGGTCAAATGGGGTGTAAGTTGTTAGGTAATAATAATTGGCATAACTTAGAAGCTTACACTATACGCTGTGAAATAAAACTAGAAAGAACAGCCTTTGTTCGAAGGAGAGAAAAAACTTCTGGATGTGATAAATGGTCAAATGTGATTTTGGCCTAACGACTCTTCTGTCATACCGCAATTTGTCTTAATAGCCTTCAGCCTAACAACATTTTGCCTTACGGCCTGCTTCTGTTTAATGCATAATAGGTGAATAAAAAATACTACTCATTAATTACAATTAATTATTATAATTTGAAAATATCATACGTTGGCAACAATGATGACTTTTCAGCTTGCATTTCAAAGTGATATAACTCAGTCTTGATAGTTTATATTGACTTGAAAAAGTATCACAGTACGCGCTAACATGCATAAAGTATGCTGATACTTTTTTAGCTGTGTCAGTGCAAAACCAACTGATTTCCTTTTATTTGAAATCGTGAGATGAATTAGCAACAATCATCAACGACGCGTACAAATTTCAATGACGGCCTACTTCGCCTTAATTAAAACTGTTAACATACTGAAATTTATCATGATAATTCATTTTTTTTTTAATCATTTCATATTGCTCAGAGTTTATTGTATGAACAATAAGGCACTAGCAGGTTCTTATATCAGTTCAAGGATGGCGCAGATGGCAAGACATATCGTTAACGATGGAAAGGTCTCAAGTTCGAATCCAGTATCCAGATGATTTTTGAAGGTGGTTGTTATATCATGATAATTAAGTCACTATATGAAAAGGATTTTTTGTTTGATTTATCTTTATGCCAGACGAATAAAAACTAAACTAAAAACTTGTAAGACTTTTTAAAGCTGAACAATAAATTTGGTATTTAACGACATGATTCAATGTATCTCCAAATTTTTGTGACAGCGCCTGAACAAGGGTTGGCCAGGGAAATTATTAAAATTTTATCAAACATGATGCTGAATAAAACTGCCTTAATGGTGTTTGTTAAATGAGTGAATGTTTGTTGGGAAGGAACCAAAAGACGGAGCTTGGTAGTAGCTTCATTTTCAGTGTACAGTTTCGAGAATTCCAAACATTACAAAGTCAATAACGGCGACGGCCATGTCCTTATGGTCATCGAGAAAGGGAAGGAATGTTAGTGTGACATCCATTGTTACCAAATACCGAGTATACCTCTGTATTTTCACGGTTGTCATGGGAAGGAGTTTTTTTTAGTGGAATGGATTCAGAAGCTACAAAACCTGGATTCATCTTTATAAGTGATGTAGTGAAAAAATCATCAATAGGGTCCTAAAGCCCTGTCCCAATTTTAGGCCAAAACCACATGTTTACTATTTTTTAAGGTTTTTCGTTTGTTTAAGTCCAAAATGTTAATTTAGATTTTGTCACATTCCTTGGCTTCAACTCAAATTTTGGGTGTATTTTGTTTTCCGTGTCCCTTACGAAATGTTAGATAGGAACAACCCCAGTGGTTAAAACTTAATGCCCTGTGGTGTTTTTGTCGACTAAGCGAAGCAGGACAGTTCGGTTTTGCGTCGTCGGATAGATTTTGCTAACGGTTTCGCGCGTGTTTTCGTTGCCGGTGAATTTTTTTTCCTGTTTTGTAGCGTCTTGCTGGGTAGTGCTTCGTGAAGCCCACGCAGGACGGTTCGATTTTGCGTCGTCCGATAGGTTTTGCTCACGGTTTCGCGCGTGGTTTCGTCGCCGAAGAATTTTTTTTTCTGTTTTGGAGCGTCTTGCTGGGTAGGCATTTGGGAAGGCACAAGCAAGACGGTTTGTTTTCGGGACGCCAAGAAGTTTTGCTGTCAGTGTCAGTTTTGTGTTCAGTCGAGGATGGATTACCAACTGATGAGTTCGTTTCATGCTTGTGATAACTCATTTTTTTTTCTTGAAAGTGTAACTTTCAAGTAATATTAAAACAAACTTTGTATGGTTCGTCATTATAAGTGTCGGCATTATGCTTTTTTCTTATACAATTTCAATTTACATATATTTTTCTTTTTTTGACATTATTAAAAATTATCTTTTGAATTGTTCGACATTGTGAATGTTGACGTATTTTTTAAAACTTCTACCATATCGAGACAAAATGCACAGTAATTCTCATATGTAATTTTCAAACAAACTATGTATAGTTCGTCACTACAAGTGTTGGCATTATTCCTGTTTCATATAATTTAAAATATATACATGTAATTTTTAGTTTTCGTCATTAATAAAAATATCTTTCGAATTGTTCGACATTATAGATGTTGACGTATTTTTTAAAGACCAAAAACTTCTCGAGACAAAAATACAAAACTAGCTTTAAATATAAGTCGTATATTTCCCCCTTGTCCATGGATCGCATCATCGACCAGAGGTGACTCCCAGATTTTTTCCTCCCTCACTAATAAACACCCTTCCCGTGGTGATTGTGGAGATGCAGAGGTATTCTCGGTCTCTAGAAGCAACAATCATTACACCCTAACATTCCCTCCCCATCCCAACTAACTGTAAGGACTTGGCCGGCGCCGTTATTGATCTGCTAAAATTGCACTCCGAGAGTAAGCGGAAACTCCCATTGCTTATTCATTTGGATCGCAGTGCAATTATTACCAGTTCCGATCAATCACGCGGGAAAGCGGGAAAAATTGCTAAAGTAGTTGCAGTAACATGCTATTTCGTTTTATCAAATAATAACAACATTTCATTAAATATTTTTGGACCCTAGTGACATATATGAAGACTAAATATAATATATGTCGACACCTATGATAACGAACCTTTCAAAAATTTTGTGAACATAAAAACAGACATGTGTGTTGCGTTTTCATGTTACGGTTGATAGGTAAGTAAAGGAATGTCTGCGATATCCAATTTTATTAGGAACCGATTATTGCCGTTCTACGCATATTTGTCCTGCGGTCCATAAGGTTTGCATAGAACATGGGACAAGTAGGCGTAGAAGGGCAGTATACATTGGCATGTTCATCATCTTCACAATTATCACAGGAAGAGGTTTCTTTTAGTATAGGGAGAATTCACAAGTTACATCATATAGTTCCAGTATCCAAAACATAGCATAGCATAGCACAGACTGACTGTACATGTCAGTGGTTGCTACTCCGTGATTGATCGGAACTGGTAAGAATTGCACTAGGATCCAAATGAATGAGGGCTGAGACTTTCTGCTTACTCTTGAAGTGCACATCAAGGTGCCGGCACAGTCCTTACAGTCAGTTGAGATGTAAAGGAATGTTAGTGTGTGATTATTGCTTCTAGAGACTAAGAATACCTCTGCATTTCCACAATAATTACGGGAAGGGCGTTGATTAGTGAGAGAGCCAAAAGATCTAGGAGTCATCTTTGATCGAAAACAAGATCCTTATCCATGGAGATAAAATACGGCTCGTACTTTAAATTAGTTTTGCATTTTTGTTCCGTGATGAAAAGATACTGATAGAAGATAAAAATATGTCGACATTCACAATGTCGAACTATTCGAAGTTTATTTTCATTAATGACGAAAATAAATGGTTTGTGTATATTATAAGTATATGCAACAGGAATAAGGGTTTATGTCGATACATGCAAATACGAACCAGCCACAGTTTGTTTAAAAATTCCATGAACATAATGTTACCATGATAAAACCTTTTTATCATAAGCATGAAACGAGCTCACCAATTGACAATCCATCCAAGACTGAACACGAATATCTTTTCGCCTTCGCCCCACGCAAACAGCGATTGATGATGATTGATGCTGTCTGCAAAACATGCAGTTCAGCTTCCGCTGTCCTCTACCAATAGCAAACGAGTTCTTGGAAAGTTATCGAATCGGCTTCGTTGACGGCTGCTTAACTACGCACCAGTTAGAAAATCTACCAAAAATGCAGGGAAAATTTGGTCCGAAGGTATGACTTGCTAATTGATCTTAAAGTGGCATACAACAGTGTCGACCAAATGGAGCTATGGAGGTTAATGAATGAGAACAGCTTTCCTGGTAAGCTCACAAGACTGATAAGCACGACGAAGGATAGTGTGCAGAACTGCGTAAATATCTGAGGCGAACACTCCAGTTCATAATTGGCTCCAAAAGAATCTGCGGTCACAAAAGATTCGTTCCAGAATCAAATGTGCCATGTAAAAAAAGTTCATAATACTAGTGGTCTTCTACGGGCATGAAAGCAGTTCGAGTTTTGTACAAGAAAGCGCTGGTAACAGCGAGCTAGGTGAGTGCACAACAATTGAGTGAACGTAGGTAAGAATCAAGGATGGAGTGATGCTGCCATGAACCGAGCTTGGTGATGTAAAATGGTTGATTCAGCTTTGACTGTTCAGATATTAACTACCGTCGATGGGGGTGACAATTGGTCTGGGGGGTGAGATTGAATCAAAACGGAAATATATGATTCCAGAATTCCAGCAAATAACGCTGCTATTTCTAAAATTAATAATGTATATGTTAGTGAACAAACCATTACACATCATAAAACAAAATATGTACTTTTAAAAATAATAGTTTTTGTTAATATTAGCTTAGCTTAGCTCAGACTGACTACACATATCAATGGTTGCTATTCCGTGATTGACCGAAGTCAGTGAAAATGCACAAAGAATCAACTAGAAGTTCAGCTGGGATTGGCCATATTCTTCTTCAGTGTGCATAATTCAGTGCCTCTATTTATACAAGGTCAATAACGGCGCCGGCCACGTCCTTGCAGTCAGGTGGGATTGAGGGAAGGAATGTTAGTGTGTAACCTTTGCTATTTGGAGACCGTGTTTGCCTCTGCATCTCCACAAAGGTTACTGGGAGGAATGTTTGTTAATGGGGAGGATCGTTGGGTCATAGGATTCACTTTGATAAGCGATTAGACCACGATAAACAATGATTTGTGAGATATATACATGCTCATACGTAAATATAATTGTTCATATAATTTCTATGTAGAGGAAAATTATGCCGACACTTGAGGTGACGAACCATTCAAAGTTTGTTGAACAAATACCTAAATGTAACATTCCTACAGCTGTCAGTACGAAAGCATGTGTTTTTATATTTTACGCATTTGAAAAGAAACAAAAGACTCAATTGGTTGGGACATCATAGAACACTCTTATTCTTATGCCGACACTTACAGTGGCGAACCATCCAAAGTTTGTTGAATAAAGTGAACCTTTCGCAAGTCTACACTTGTAGTGTCGAACCATTCAAAGTTTTTTTAATTACAAAAATAAAGGTATATAAGGGGTGTTCTGAAAAAAAAAATGTTAAACATAAATAAATCATGAATCAGAGTTTGTGTCGACACTCACAGTGACGAACCATCCATAGTTTGTTGAAACATAATATTTACATCCCACCATTGTAACGATTAAATGTGCAGTCATACATATTTTATAGATTAGAAATAGTAGCATGAAACGAGCTCACCAATTGATCCATTATCCTTGACTGAGCAGCCACAATCCACTTTCAGCTTCACTCGTTTGCTCGGCTAGCACTCAGAAAAAAAAAAAATAGGCGCGCGACCCGAAAAAAAAACACGGACGACAGCTCGGGCTTTCTTGACGCACTGCCCAGGAGCAAGCGTCAAAGTCGTCGAAAGAACAAAAAGAACGAACCTATCGCGGCACTTTTTAACTTACTCCAACCGAACTCCCCGATCACGCCACTTTTTCACTTACGCGATCGACGCACGACATGTTTGATCCTGCCCTCGTCGCTCGCTCCGGCAAAAGCAAGCGTCAAGATCGAAAGATCAAACAGAACTCTAAAAATAATAGTTTTTGTTAATATCTCGATAAACTTGTAAGTTGGAACTGTACTGGGTGGAGTGTAGCATGGAAGCGTCGAAACCGATCTCGTAAAAGCGAGAATCGGAAGGAGCACGAAGAGAAGTGAATTCCAATAAACTTGTATCTGCGAGGCTAGAGTGAACGCGAGTGAATATCATCCATTATGTGTAGGTCGCACTCATTCTGTGAGTAGCCTACGTGTTGGCCTTCGGCTGTGCGGAAATCGATGGAAACGGAATTGTCAATCATCTGCCGCGCGGCAGCAAACAATTGACCGTTGGTAAGATGGGCAGTTTTCAGAGATTTTTTCTAGTGAAAAGCCGGAAGGTGGACGCAAATGCGAAAATTTTTTCCCATTTGCTTCCGCTTCGGCTATTCGAATGAAAAATTCTCTGAAAATCTTTAAAATTTGAATGTTTTTTAATGTTTTCAGATGCAAAACAAAAAATGAAAGCGAATTCCGAACTTCAAGCGTTCCTCCTGTGAGCAATTCACTCATACAGTTTTGTTTACCACCGTTTGCACAAAACTGTGTACAGTTTCCTTTGCACAGAAAATGTGCTGAACGAAAAGAGGCCAATTTTGTGCGCTCGGCACTCATTTTTGAGCGGAAGAAGTTTAGCGTGTTGAACTGACTGAGTGGATTCCCACTCACTGAATCATTCCGTGGTGTGAATTACCAGTCAGTGAACGCTCATCAGCACTCAAACCCGAATGCCATTCGAATGGAATCAAAATGTAAACAATCATTCGGTATTGCATTCGGCTGCTTTCGGCTTTCAGAATCGGAAGCGACTCAATCAGTTGCCGTTTTTTGTTTCGCTTAGTGCTTACCGAAGAAGCAGAATGGACACTGAAAGTTGAAACGTTCGGCTTGGTTAAAGAAACGGCCTTCTCGCTTCCGACTGTGCGTGGAAGCGAGTGAGGAAAACGCAATAACTGAGTGAATGATTCCCATGCTTGGTTGAAAATAGAGAAAATTTATAACATTGAAATTGATATATAAGTAGAAAGGTGAAAGTCTTTTCAATACACTTCACTCGTATTTTCCGGAATTTATTTGATTTTTCCACAAATAAATCAATTTTTTTGACACGGTGTTTTTAACATTAAAACTGGTGGTGAGATTGGGTCAGGTAAGAACGCTAGTTATTTAACAAATTTTTTCAATATGCATATTTTCCTTACAAATGGAAAAATGCTAAAGTTGTTCCAATTTTAAAACCAGACAAAAATCCTGCAGAAGCTTCTAGCTATCGTCCAATCAGTTTGCTTTCCTTCATCAGTAAACTTTTTGAAAAGGCCATTTTGAACAGAATGATGGCCCACATGAACGAAAATTCAATTTTTGCCAATGAACAGTTCGCATTCCGCCATGGACATTCGACCACTCATCAACTTTTACGTGTAACAAATTTGATCCGTTCCAACAAATCTAAAGGCTATTCTACTGGTCTTGCTCTTCTAGACATAGAAAAAGCATTCGACAGTGTTTGGCATGAAGGTTTGATTGTAAAATTAAAAAACTTTAATTTTCCAACATACATTGTTAGAATAATTCAAAGTTATCTCTCAAATCGTACACTTCAGGTTAATTATCAGAACTCCAGATCTGAAAGACTTCCTGTAAGAGCTGGTGTTCCCCAAGGCAGCATTTTGGGACCAATATTATACAATATTTTCACATCTGACTTACCTGAGTTACCTCAGCGATGTCAAAAATCCTTGTTTGCGGATGACACAGGCCTCTCCGCCAAAGGACGAAGTCTGCGTGTCATCTGTAGTCGATTGCAAAAAAAAATTTGGATATATTTTCTTCATACTTGCAAAAAAGTAAGATTTCTCCTAATGCTTCCAAAACTCAACTAATAATATTCCCACATAAACCAAAAGCTCTTTATTTGAAATCTTCAAGTAGACATGTTGTCACGATGAGAGGGGTTCCAATAAATTGGTCAGATCAAGTTAAGTATCTAGGGCTCATGCTAGATAAGAATTTAAATTTCAAAAATCACATTGAGGGCATTCAAGCCAAATGTTATAAATATGTAAAATGTCTCTATTCACTTATTAAAATAAATTAAAACTTTGTCTTAAGAACAAGCTTTTGATATTCAAACAAATTTTCAGGCCAGCCATGTTGTATGCTGTACCAATATGGACTAGCTGTTGTAATACCAGAAAGAAAGCTCTGCAGAGAATTCAAAATAAAATTCTGAGACTTCCTCCCTGGTATAGTACCAATGAGTTACATAGAATATCCAATGTTGAAACATTGGAACAAATGTCAAATAAAATAATAAATAATTTCAGGCAAAAATCGTTACAATCTTCTATTGCCACGATTAATGCGTTATATGTTTAGGTTAAGTTAGGTTAAGTATATTCGAAGCGTTTTTTTTTTCTTCTATAAGCAGGTGAAATCTACTCACCTGTAAAAAATCTGAACTGCTACGGCAAATGAAATGTAATATGTTGCTAACAAAATGTTAGTTAAATCTTAGATTTGTTTTACCAAATTAGGATGATAGTGTTGTCTAATAACACAGAACACCTAGATATAAAAAATGAATGTAATGTTTGGAATGATACTAATAAAGAAATTTAAAAAAAAGAACGCTAGTTAATGAAATCACAAGTCTACTTTTTTGACGTTGTATGATGCTGTGTGTACTCTTTCCACATTAAGATGTGTTAATTATGTTTAAATACAGCATCGTTGAAACATCAAACAAGTCTACATGTGGTTTCCGTGCATTGAATAATAATGCAAAGCATTTTGACACCTTCTCAACCAGCTCCTATTTTTTCCCATCCCAAATCATTTATTAGTATTTTAATATTAAACAGAAACATCTCGCGGAAGCATGAGAGAGTTGTTGTAAAATGAGATGGATGGATGTTGGTAATGAAAAGGTGTCTGCGTGGTCTGTGGGGATTTGAATTCTAAACTTGTAACCAGCTCAGTTTTTGGGGCACTTAGTAGCTCGGTAGCTTAGTTGGTAAAGCGCTCGATGCTAGACGAGTCCTGGGTTTAAATCCCAGCCGAGTACGTGGAATTTTTTCATAATTTCACCCATAATTTGTCCATCTTTAGCACGCGTAATGATGTTTCTTGGAGTTAAATTGCGGTAATTATTCGATAAATAACTCGTACCTATTCTTTTTTGACCCATAAATACATGAAAAATCATGAATTTGTGGATGTTCAGTCTAACAATAGAAATTTATATTTCAAATCCAGTTCATTTCAACACTTTAGTAGCCGCGAAAACCTCTCTTATAGTTTACAGCATCAGCGTGGTGGCTCTTTAGGTGTTAATCCGCGCGACAACTGGAAGGTTAAACTACAATGTAACAAACTTTTGAGTAATTACAATTTTATTCGTTGATAATGATAATGTTTTACAACGAAATGCTTATTTTATGCATTTTGCTAACCAACTAATGCTTGCCAATCAGCTGAGATGTGACTGAGAAGAACTTCACCAACAACTTCTCAACCAGTCAATGAGAGAAAACTTCAGAAGATGATGCTATATACATCATTTAGCAAAGTCACATAAACATTTAAACAGCTACGGAAACTTTACAGAACGGAAAACAGCTCTAAATGACAAACGTATGTCTTTACGTCAAACGGAAATTAACTTTTAATAGCTCAAAGTGCTTTCGTCGCGGGACACAAGCGTCAAGACATTCAACCCAGAAACCAAATGCCTAGACCTTCTTGCTCCGAAATCCATCAAAGAGGTACGAGCTTCCCCCGCATACCTACAGATGGTTTACACTCGTAGGGCAATAGTAATAATTAGAACGTCGTGTTACCAGCTCACTTCACTGTTCCTTTCGGTCGACTGGTGTCTCTTTCTTTGATTTCCTAGCAGGAAACAGACACTCCGGACCGGCTTACTCGTTTTTATCTGAATCGCTGTAGCGCATTAGAGGTTTAATGTTTTCAGACAAGTTTAATTCTAATATTTAAGTCGAGCCTCGATAAGAACTTTTTCCTCCGTTGCTGCTCTGCTTTTGCGTTACCGTTCATCGTCGGTTCACCCTGTGGCACTCATATCACTACAGTCAACCCAGAGTTGTGAATCAACTAAGGGTCTTTTCCTAGAAGAAATCATGTTGATGCTGATATTGTTTTCAATATACCTGCATAAACTACGAACTTCATGATTATTCGCAAAAAATGCCGACTTTAACAAAAATTTCAAGCGTTGTCCATCCCACAGATGTGGATCATTGAGAGAGGATGATCCTTATTATGAATCTACCCGATCCATATTATGGAACTGAAAGGTTATTTTTGTGTGTGTGTGCCGTCTGATCCATATTTGTGGATTACCCATAACTACGGGGCGCCTATATACAGAACAACGGTCGATCCCACTTTTCTTCCCGGTACAATTCGGCTGCAGTTCAGGTCAGACACGGTACACGAAAAGAGCCAAGTTGCAAAGTGGCTCCAGACAAGAGATGTAACATAAAAATTCATGAGGAAGCTCTGCGCGTAGAGAGTAGCACAACAAACAGGAAAACCCGTCGCTTACTCGCGTAATCAACCAACGAACGGCGGCCGAGGTGATAGCTCATCATTGCCGGTGTTGTCGTCGTCGTCTTCATCGCCGCCACGGTTGCTCTAGAGGAGATGATTTCAAACCAGTTATTCGTCAGACGTCTATCAAATACAGTGCGTATAACAGGTCGCGTGTGTGGAACAGTGGTTCCCGTTGCATTTATTTTGAAGGTTCAAATCATCGCTATTTAAGGCTTAAAAAAATTGACAAACTGAGACAAAACTTGTTGCTCATCTTTTATGAACACTTTCATCTTTATTAACTTCGATTTTTTTTTACAAATTGATCAATTTTGAACTTGTTTATAGTTGTCTCGGGGGAGCGAACGATGAACTGTGTAATCCAATATACTTTCTACGACAACTTTGGAGATGCAGAGGTATTCTCGATCTCTAGTAACAATGGTCAAATAAATATTAGACTCTCGAAGACCGTAAGGACGTGTCCAGCGTTGTTATTGGCTTTGAAATTTTGAGCTATCGATTTGGCAACATTGGGAATGGTTAGCCTATTCCAAATTTATCAGCATTATCCTATGGAGATTCAGAAACATTTTAAAAATCTTTCGAGAAAATTTTGAAGACTTTGACATGTTATTCATGATCTTGTACAACAAATGAAATATATTTTGAAAAATATTTTGCACATAAATATTAACTTCGAAATTTGGAATGATAATTCAAAAATGCAAATTATGAATTGGGATCCTCTGCTCGGGCTCCCAGGACAGTGGCACCTTTTTCAACCAAACCTCCCTCAAGTCCACACATGAGTGTGTCCAATGCTCAGTACACAACACATCTAGATTGGGTTGTGTAATTCGCTTTGAGAACTGCTATTTTCAAAGAAACTATTGCATCGTAGATGCATGCAGAACAGGGTGTCAGCAAAAAATGCTGGCAATTTTCGCATTGCCGAGAATAATGCCGTCGCATCCTTCTAAGTAAGAAACATCCAACAAATCATAATTTACAAATTCCGAGCAACAGGTCAGCTCCCAGCAACTGCTCCCAAAGCATGGCACCCTGTGTACATACATTAACAATTCTGTCCACGAAAATTAAATCCCAGAGCAGCACTCCATCAGAGTCACGTTGCACCAACCGTTTCGGCTTGGATGGATGTCGCACTTCCAAAGCTCTCCCGAGTGCGTGTTTTGAAGCATTCCACCTTCACGGCTCGCGACCAGCAGCCAAAACATTCCCAGCTCGTTTCTTCCGTCCCAGCATCAGCATCAGCAGCAGCTCCAAAACAGAAAACGACAGCGAATGGCGACGTCCGATGGACATGGACGAAGCCAGGGGGGGACCGTTCCTTCCACCTGGCCAACTGAAAAAAAAATCAACTAGTTTGCTACGCAGTTTAACATATCGTTTGAATTTTCAAGAATTATGTTCAGTGTTCATATTTACAATAAATGACGTCATAATAAACTTATTGGAGTTGTTCTCGGAGTCTAACTTAAAATCAGTAGACGGGGTTGGTGATCCAATGGATACTGCTTCTGCTTCATAAGTAGAAGGTCATGGGCTCAATCCCAGGCCCACCTCTTTCCTCGCACTTTGTAGTTGTATCGTTCACTTGCTTCTATCTACCACTCTTATTATATCACAGTTGATCCATCACAGTTCATAGCATTTGCTAGAACCCGAGACGGACAAAAAAAAACCGTTTCCCTACGCTTCCATTCTTTCATCATTATAGCACGCATTTACTTACGCCTGATACATAGGCAGTCTGCTAACCAAAACCAGCAAGCCTATCTGCCATAAAAAATACAACACCTTCACCCTTCCCGCATGAACCCTTCTCCTCATTGATCGCATTCTGACGTGGCAGGCACCATTGTTGCCTCAAAATAGAAGATCCCCAGCACTTATACGCTGAGGGTGTATGTTAACCCCAAACAGTCATCTGGTTGGTTCCTTGTGTAAGTGCAGCTGATCTGGCGATACTGACGTAGCAACCACGGGCGGCCAATCAAGCTCAAGCTCTAACTTAAAATCAGACTTGTTTCCAAAAATCCTGCCTCTCCCCTCCCTGGCAAATTGGAAAAAAATACATACAAAATAATTCTTGTTTTTAAATATCTCAACATTTGCTTTAGCATTAGTGTTTTTGAAATAAATACGCCATAATTGATTTCTTGAAACTTATTTGAGGTTTACCAAACAATTAGACTTCTGCCAAAGATCCTACCAGAAATCGTTGGAAGGTTTTATCCAGAGTATGCAACATATCTTGAGCGAAAATAATATTTTATGGAACTCAAATATACAAGATAGCTTCACTTGTTCCCAAGGAATTCCACCTGGGTTTCCTTTAAATGTTTTCTTCTTGATTAGAATTTCTCAAACAAATCGTCAGCAATACCTTAAACGGAATCGAATGAGAGGTTGGTCGCGTACGGTTGTGTTTCTTCCACGCTCCCAAGTCCAATCAAGTTTTTGATTAATTTCGGTCGAGTTCGGTCGTGAAAAGTGCGTGAATTGTGAAAGTGCGTGCGGAATTACCGCAATTAATTGCCGGGTGGTTCGGAATCGCGGATTTGAGCCGGAAAAAGTGAATGTGAAAGTCACCCATTGTTTGCGATTCCCGCAGTGAGTGAAAAAAGCAGGAGGAAAAAAGATTGCAGGGGAGTGTATCCGGGACGTGGCCGGGGCCACCCCGGACCTTGCCTTTCCTTGCCTGAGGGTGGGGAAGGCCAAAAGTGCCCCACGGGGCCAGTGAAAACGGCGGAAAAGTGAAAAAGAGTGAAAGAAAACTAAGGGCAGTGTAAACCTACAAAAGTGCGGTTAGCGTGGCTACTCCGCAAGTGGGCCCACGAAGAAGAAAAATCTTCCGGACGATTCCGGAAGATTGTTTAGTGCTGTGGAAAGGGGCCCAAGCCCACAGATTATTTACCCTTTGGAGAGATTAGTGTGCGGCCAGTGAAGAGGCCATCCTCGGGGCCCTGTAAAGTGACCCTACCCGGGAGCCTCAGCTCTCACCCCCTCCCCCCCCTCAAACACCAACCCACCACCCCTTCCACCCCCTCACCCCCTCACCACCCCTCAACCCCCACATTACATCCAGGTAAAATCGTTCTTTATTATTATTTATTCACCTATTACCATTTTAAACTAAATACGTGCCAGGGTCGAAAATTTAATTTTCGATTCGGGAAGTGTAAAAACATTTCATATATCCATTTGATATCTGGGTGTTTTTATGCGGGGCTTACTGTATATGAAAATGACCTCAGAATGTGTGTGTATTTACTGCCATTCTTGAAATGGGTCGTTGGAATTTCAGTAGAGCTATCACCTTTCATCTCCCGGGCTAAAATTGTCTGCAGATATAAAGATATCGAAGGGTATCAAAAATACATGCATACAATTTTCTTCCATAAAAGCACTGCCGGTCAGTGGGAGGTGGATTGTATACACACACACACAAATCGTCAGCAATACCTTAAGGCATTTTTTGGAATAAATCTTTGGTATCCAGCCAGAATTTTCTCCAACACACAAGGATTTTTTGTCTGTCTATTAACGAAATTTCAGCCCTAGGCGAGTTCATCTCGGGACCAACGGCTTTACTTGCCTTCCGAAGAAAATCATCACTTTAACATTCACGTCATAAGTGGCTTATCTCGGGAATGGGATACGATCCCAGGTCCTTGGCGTGAGAGGCGTGTGTTCTATCCACTACGCCAGACCCGTTCCCACACAAGGAATTGTTTCAAAAGTTGTAGTAAAGAGCTTACTGGGAAGTTTAAAGGCATTCCTCCAAGTATTCATCTAAAATGGCACCTCTTAAGAATTCTTCGGCATCTTTTTTTAATTTTATGCATTTTTGGATAACAATATTTTTTCTTTCATTGCTTGTTAAAATTAAATTATTTCTGTTTTTCTTAATTTGCTTAGTTATTTCCCAAGTAATGGCTACTGATGGCTCTTGCGATTCATGAATAATTCAATAAATTCCTTCAAGGATCTCAGAACATACAAATTTTGATCTCATATCTCAATCTGATGCTCAAAAGATGTTCGAAAGTTTTGTAAAACTCAACGCGATAGTTGAAAATATGTGTACAAGATCCTAATTAGTTTGTTTTAAGAAACAAAACATTTCTGTTTATAGATCTGAAGGTCGGGGGTTCGATGCTGGATGTCGACTTTTTGTGTTTTTTGTTTAATTCCTCGTCGTTTGATTTGATAAACTTACTAAACTTGATGTGGTTTTGTTCATTTAATATCTTATAAAAATATTGTTCTTTATTTGTTCTTTACTTCTCCATACTAACATTCGAAAAATTTATCTGAAGAACATGTTTTTGTCTCAAGCTCCAAAATACCGCTTTATACTTAATTTGGAGTCGCTGTATCTATTGGAAAGGGAACGATGGTATACTGCGTTACACTTACAATGCGTGTAAATTACTGCCGCTGTTAGCGTATAACACATTTTACTATGTGTATAGATGATGATGATGATACGCCGTTAGCGTATAACACATTTTACTTTGAGTATAGATTGATGAAATAAAAAATATTTTTTTTGAAAATTTTTCATGATACAGACAATAGTTTTTCCGCTATTTTTCCGCCAATTTTCTCCATGGTGAAAAATTTTCCGGGAAATGTTTTTCTTTTAATATTTTTTATGAATTTCTGAGGAAATTTCCTTTCGATTTCACTAAAAAACTTTTGTTCTACGATGCAGATGATGTGAATTTTTAAATTTTGAGGTATATAGAGAAATTGTGAAAATTCGTCTAGAGTTTTCCGTGAAAATAGGCCTCTACTATTATTTTGAATTTCACTTTTGGTCATATATCCATAAGCTCTACCTCTGGTGAAAATTTCATACAAATCGAAGAACCTCCGGCCCAAACATGTCCGATAATTTAAAAAAATACCCTCCTGCTTCATGATTTCATGACCGAAATTGCCACTTTTCGTATCAAAAATTAAATTACTAAATCCATGAACAGTGCTAATGTTTCCATGATTTTTATTCATGGTTCCAGCATACACGCTTAATAATTTGTGGGTTTCAATTGACAATTTTCTTCGCTAGTTTTAGCATTGAAGCTCCTGTAATTTTATACAAAAAAATCCTTCTTTTGAATATACACCCGATTCTGTTTTTTGCACGGGGAATGAGAACCGTGCAAAAAAAGTTTTCAGTTCAATGCTTCAAAAACCGTGCAAAAGAGTAACACCATTCCTCGACGTTTCATACAAAAATAAGTTTTGGGCTAAAAAAATATATGGAATCTTATTTTGCACGGCCATGTGCCACGGCCACGGCCAATGTGCAAAACAAGAATCATTACAATGAAATTTGATACTTCTAATATTGTAAAATACTTTCAAAATTAAACGAATATTTATCTAAAATCCTTGCCTTGATCATTTTTAAAAGCAAATATCTAAATATAATTATTCATTCGGCCATATACTCATTCGGCCTAATGGTCCATTCGGCCTTACGTTTTCCTGGCTAACGAACTTCGGCCTAATAACCCAGCATCGTAGACAATTAAGGCCCCGTTCAGTTCACAATTGTGATCGAAGCCCTTACATGCTATAATAATCGCTTAACCACCGTAAACTTGAATTGGGATGAAACTAACACATTCTTCGATATTTTAACACGAAAAATGAATCTTTTGGATACAATTTTATGTTGGACCTCCTTATGGATCCTTGTGCGTTGCGTCACTATTTTGACGTTTGAACGGTGCCTTATTGACTCGTTACCACGGAACCGCTCAAACGTCAATGAGTGGACTGATGCATTGGTCCATTGAGCTTAACTATGACCAAGACTACTCGTTGTTTGCGTTCAAAAAATTGAGCCGAATTCGTTCAAATGCACTGCATATGAATTCAACAAAATAATTTGCATCAAACAGTTCTTGTATACTATCTAAGTAATTTCACCATAAATGCCTTAGGAACTTCTTCAAAAAAGCTTGTAGGATACTACCGATAGTTGAAAATTGTTTAGGAGCTTCTCCGCCCATTCCTACAGCAGCCGTTTTCGGATTATTTTAAATATTACTTCAAGCACCACATAAAAAAATTATGTCAGTTTTGTTTTCAAAAAAAAAAATCTGCGGTCAGGGACTTAATAAGATATATTTCAAAAACATCATCCAGGACTTCTTCCTGGAGTTCTCTTGAAGACTTATCAAAAAGTTCGCTTGGTTTTTCGACAGCTGAAAACGCTATTGAAAAATAAATGTCCACTAGTTAGTCTGGTAAAATAATAATAATCCTTTCTAACGTAAACAACAACATTCGGGTTTCACGAGTTTTTGCCGGGTTTTGCGAGAAAATTCGGCAACATTCATGAGTTCCTTCGGAACAGCTTTTGACGGTTTCAACCACAAGTACCGCAAACAAACTAGATTAAAATGTTTCGTTTTTTTTTTGAGAACTTGTAATCAGAAGACACAGTGTGTTTGTTTGACAAATTGAGACATGAATTTGCGAAAAAATACGCGTTCTAGTGAGACTCGAACTCACGACTCCGTGTACGCTAGACCGGCGCTTTAACCAACTAAGCTACAGAACACCTTATGATTCTGCGGAATAGAAAGCCAAACTGAACCCGAGTACTAACTATAAACGCATCTCTTTTCGCATATCCATGTCTCTTTCGGACTTAGATGCCAAACCCCCAACACGCTCACGTTTGTATCTCCCGATCGCAAGTGAGAGCGAATTGTTTATGGATACTGAGTTCTTACGCTCTACAGCCGCATACCTATAAGCCGAATACTTGCCGGCACGAAATTCAGTATGCGTATCCGAAAGAGACATGGATATGCGAAAAGAGATGCGTTTATAGTTAGTACTCGGGTTCAGTTTGGCTTTCTATTCCGCAGAATCATAAGGTGTTCTGTAGCTTAGTTGGTTAAAGCACCGGTCTAGCGTACACGGAGTCGTGAGTTCGAGTCTCACTAGAACGCGTATTTTTTCGCAAATTCATGTCTCAATTTGTCAAACAAACACACTGACATACCAGCAAAATCTGGTTTATGCCAGTAAAGGGCAAACATTCATTAATGAAAAATGTTTCGCATCGTTTTATTTTCAGTTAATATTAAACATAGCTCTTAGAAAAAATTCTTATGATTTTTTTTCTCAGTATTCTTCTACAAATTCAAACGGAAAGTCTTCCAAAAATGCGTAAGAAATAATGTCAGATGACATTAGTTTCATGATTTCTTCTTCAACTTTCATTTTCTTACCCAGACAACCAGAAGTCGCATAACAGTATACGAACGAAGTCATTTATTCATACAAATTGCACCACACCCGCACTGTATCGTGAATGAAATCATTTGATTGATAAATTTCCTCGCATAAAACGTTGTTTTATGACATTATTCGTATATCTCGTTTCGTCCCATATGCTTGTACAAAGTATGTCTGATCAATCCGTAAAAGCTGTCAAATCAACTATGTTATCATAAATTAAGTCGCATAAGAATACAGATTGGTTCGCAATGCAATTTACAAAATCGCATTGCATGCTGCTTTTTTTTTTTTGTTAAGCGACATATTATGCGTGACAATTTACACATATAAGCATCGCATAACGCGAAAAGTGATTTTGTTAGACGTAGGGGAATTCTGGGTAAAACCGACACTGTAGGTAAGCTCGACACCCTTTGATTTTTCATGTCTTGAGCAGATTTTCATACAGTTTCCACCACGCTATATCTAAACTAGTGAAATGTTGTGTTTCGAACGACATTACAACTGATGCAACCAATAAACTGCCAAAATAAACAACAAAATCATATTGAACAACATAGAAGCAACAGCAGTTGCAATATTTCGCTGTTATTCTTTAATTATTTCGCATGTGAAATTTTTAAAATGTCATTATTTGTTCTGCATCTACATCATCATTTACTATTATAACGTTGATACAACATGAAGGAGAAAGTATTTTGCTATTGAAAAATAAATGTCCACTAGTTAGTCAGGTAAAATAAGAATAATCCTTTCTAACGTAAACAACATCATTCGCGTTTCACGAGTTTTTGCCGGGTTTTGCGACTGAATCATTTTTTACGGTTGCAGTTGATTGAGTTGATTTTGCAACAAAATCACAAACGTGAGATTTGCGAAGCAGATTTCTAATGAGTTTGCTCTCACGGGAGAGCGTATTGATTGAGATTTTGAGTATGAGTCCATCAACACTGAAATCGACACTTTTCTTTGCTCCATAATCCAACTTCTGGCAATCTTTCTTGACGGAAGACTTTCTCTGTAGTTCATGTGAATATTTAATTTCGAATTCCAGTGAAGTTCACGGATGGCGAACTCGTCAACCGTGTAAATGATGATACTATATGACTTGCCACAAGCTATCATTAAGTATTAAAAACACATTTCTATGTTATCACGTTTCAACTTATTTGATGAAGCTTGAAGAAATTTTTTCTTATTTAAACTTGCAGAATTAATAGAATTTGAAATATATTCACATAAATTGATCTCATTGTTTATTTACAAACAATGAGGTTTGACAGTTTTTATTATCTAAAAATAATTAAACTTTTCTGTTTTGTTAAAATAAAACGGTATTTATTATCACAACCAATCATTCGCTACAACTTAATCTTCGTAAGCATTCCATGAACACAGATCCACTAAATTTATGTGAAAATTTCAAATGCTCATGCTAAGATTATAAAGTTGGGGTGAGTACACATGGATATTATTATCCATGTGTACTCACCCCAACTTTATAATCTTAGCATGAGCATTTGAAATTTTCACATATATTTGGCGAATCTTTGACATCTCCTCAATAATTAACGTAATATGTGAATAATCCTTTGGAGGAAGGGGTCATAAATGTCGAAAGTCATGTTTGAAGCATTCTTTTACAAGGATGGAAAAAATCGGCTCTAGCGATCAACAACACAGTATTGGAATAATCTAAGAGGGCCGTTACTCTCGCAGCAGCATGATTTCAACACTTCATTACGCGTGCGTGGAGCAGATATATGTATGAAGCATCCGATGAACTGTTTGTCGTGGGACAAAGAGTTTATGGGATGTTGTTACAAGTAGCGATCAACTTGAATCATGCCGCATTCGCGCTATTAGTTATCGCTCAACCAATGTCCGAATGGTTTTAGAATCACAAACAACATATATGGAGGTAGATCATTAGGTAAAAGTGGTGTACGCACCTGGCTGTTCAACCTTCCGTTGGCTCGATAGCGTCTATGATGCAGCGGGCAGTCAGGTCCGACATCGACTGAAGGGTATGGGGATCCAATTAGGAGATCGCGATCAGATCTAAGATCAACTTTAGTTGAAGTATCCGGTCCAAATGGTGATGCATGCACTTCTTCTGTAGCCAATTTAAACACTTCCACTTAAACAGAAACAAGTTACACAAACTACACTTTATTAAGAACAAACAACTATATTGGATAAACTTATATCTATATTCTTCTTAGAGCTAGACGAGTTAAAATTGCGCGTGGGCTCGGTGCCCAAGTGTTCCTGCCGGCGACCCAAAATCGACTGGTTTCTGGGTTCAATCTTCTGCGGTGAGTAGATCTGCATGCTCAGTAATCAGGATCTCACTCTCTTAGCCGTTAACCGATCGGCTATCGATCTACCGAGTGCTAGTGATGGTGCTGTGGTCCTACATAGAGATGATGGCAATACCACTGGCGCTGGAAGCCTATTGTTTCCGACCACGCAAGGGAGATCAACAAACTTATTGTTTTGGTCATCTCGGAGATAGTGGCCTGGTGATTGCAATTATATAATATTTGCGGACTTGCGCTAGCCAGTAGTGCACCAGTAGTGTAGCGAGGGATGAATAGGATTTGTTGGTCGTAGACATCCTCACCCACCCAGAAATGTCGTATTTCTGAAAAGAGAAAAGAAACAGGAATATCCTCTTCGACAGGGTGGGGAAATGGAACGGAAATCACATTTGGTTGCTGGATGATGTGGCTTCGGACTCAGGTTCGTCGGTGCAGTCCGGTATTGGTAGAATGCACAGTTTTTCAACCGGACGTGTTAGCACACCTGAAGATGTCTTTATGGTAACGACTCGAACCACATTGTCGTCACCTGGATGTAGTTCTTGTATGCGTCCCATCCTCCAACGCATCGGAGGAACCTTGTCGTCCTGGATAACGACTAACTTGCCGATTTCTACCTGGACCGGCGGTTTCCAGCGTTTAGTCCTGGCTTGAAGTAGGCATAAGTACTCCCGACGCCACCGTCGCCAGAAATCTTGGAGCCTTCGTTGGATCAGTTGGTAGATCAGGTGGTACTTATTTAGCCGGTTGAGTGGGATATCTTCAAGGTTGGGATCCGGCAAGGCTTGGAGGGACGTGCCGACAAGGAAATGCGAGGGAGTCAACGGCTCCAGGTCTTCAGGGTCCTCCGACATGGGCGTGAGAGGGCGAGAATTCAAACACCCTTCAACTTGGACGAGTAGTGTGGAGAAATCTTCCGGGGAGACTGGATCTTCGCCGATGACTTTAAGGAGGTGCTTCTTCGCCGATCGAACCGCAGCCTCCCAGAGGCCCCCGAAGTGTGGGGCGCTTGGTGGAGAAAAATGCCACTGAATTCCTTGCATGGCACAATCCTTGGCAACAATCTCTCTGTGAGTTTGGTCTTTCAATAATTTCAGGAACTCCTGTAATTTGTTCCTAGCACCGACAAAATTGGTGCCATTGTCGGAGTAGATATCGCTACATTTTCCCCGTCTTGCCACGAACCGATGTAGGGCTTGGAGAAACCGGTCAGTCGAAAGATCTGTGACCAATTCAAGGTGCACCGCCTTGGTACACAAGCAGATGAACAGGGCAACGTACGCTTTCACTGCGGGGCGCCGAGGAGCTGGCCGGATGTAGACCGGTCCAAAATAGTCGACGCCTGTTCTGGAGAATGGTCTGGAAACGGTGACCCGCTCTGCTGGTAGGTCGCCCATGTATTGCTGGATTGGTGTTGGTCTCGAACGGTAACATTTCAGGCAATTGTGAACTACTTGTTTGGCGACACTTCTTCCTCCTAAGGGCAAGAATCGTAGTCTAACTACTCCTAACAGAAGCTGTGGACCAGCTTGTAAAAGCCTCTCATGATAATGCTGTAGGAGCTTACGAGTGAAGGCGTGGCGGGCCGGTAAAGGAATAGGATGCTTACTGTCCTCTGTTTCTTGAGATTTGCTTAAACGGCCACCTACTCTCATGAGTAGAGCTTGATGGAAGAGTAGATTGGTTCATAATTGCCTTCCATTCCTTGGCAAAGGCTTCCTTCTGTACTCGCCTAACGAGCACGTTTTCGGCCTCTCGTAGTTCCGCTGTAGACAGGAAGGATCCGTTTTTCCTATCAGTTCTAGGTTTGCGCAGTAAATCCATCAACCGAAGCCAATATGCTGTTCTGCGAATCATATCGTTATATGAAGCGAATTTGCCGATGTATTCCTCGTTGAATTCGACGTTCGGTGTAGTGACGTTTGCTATAACTGTCCGACGTCTCTCGTTTTCTCCCTCCTCTGCATTTTCGGTCACAGTTTGATGCAGTTTCGGCCACGCTTCCGGATTTTCTTCTAACCAGTTCGGTCCTTGCCACCACAAACGATTGCCTACAATCTCTTCCGGTGAAATTCCTCTTGATATGAGATCTGCAGGGTTCTCGACTCCAGGTACATGTCTCCATCGCCCATTTTCGGTAATTGCTTGCACTTTCGAAACCCGATTTGCAACATAGGTCGTCCACGTCGTTGGAGTTGCGTTAATCCAGCGAAGCACGCAGGTTGAATCGGTCCAAAAAAACGTTTCCATAGTGCGCTTTAAGGACGCTTGAACCTTTTCGCATAATTGAGCCGCTAGAAGGGCTCCGCAAAGCTCCAGCCGCGGAATTGACTGGCATTTCAAAGGTGCTACTCGAGACTTCGAAGTAAGAAGCCTAACCATGATTGAACCTTCAGCGTTTACACTCCTCATGAAGACACATGCACCAAAGGCCTTCTCTGATGCATCCGAGAAGCAGTGTATTTGCATAGACACTGCTCCGGGAATAACGACGCAACGATCAATAGTGATTTGGTTGAACGTTGGTAATTGGCTGCGAAGTTTCAGCCAAATCTCACCCACCGTGGAAGGAAGTGGTTGATCCAAGTCGATTTTTTGACCCTTCTCATCCTGCACCGACCATAACTGTTGCATAAATATCTTAGCGCTGGTGATAGCGGCTCCTAGTAACCCTAGTGGGTCGAACAATGTGGCAATTATGGAAAGAACCTTACGTTTAGTGGGTTTTTCCTCCTCCTCCTGATCGGGTATTTGGAATTGGAATTTAAGAACGTCTGTTTTCGGCACCCAGGTCAGTCCTAGCGTTTTTACTGACGGATCAGGCCCAAGGTTGACCCCTGATGACTGTTTAATGGCTAAGTCTTCCGGCGGAATGCCTTCCAATACCTTGGGACAGTTAGATGCCCACTTTCTCAGCCGGAATCCACCTCCGGACATCATTTGGTCAAGTTGATCTCGGAGATTCAACGCAGTTTCGACATTATCCGCACCTGTGATGACGTCGTCCATGTAGACGTCTTCGCTAGCTGCTTGGGCTGCCAACGGGTATCGTTGTTCTTCGTCTTCCACCAGTTGCTTAACCGTTCTTGTAGCCAGAAAGGGAGCTGGCTTGGTACCGTACGTCACGGTGTTCAGCTCATAAACCTCAACGTCGTCTATCGGTGATGATCTCCACAGGATGCATTGGAGCGGTCGATCTTCCTTACAAACATAGATCTGGCGGAACATTTTTTCCACATCAGAGACCAGCATAATTTGGCGTGTACGACACCGCAGTACAATCGACCTTAGATCCTCTTGAATTACTGGCCCCACCAGTAAAACATCGTTTAACGATACTCCTGACGCTGTTTTGCAAGAAGCATCGAAAACTACTCGTACCTTGGTGGTCGTACTTGCCTCCTTGACCACCGGATGATGCGGCAAATAGCATCGTTGGACCGATTCCTGAGTAGCCTTGTCAATTTTCCGCATGTGGCCCATCGCGAGGTATTCTTCCATGAATGAGATATATTGTTCTCGCAAACCAGCGTCCCTTGCTAGTCTACGCTCCGTTCCTAGAAGCCGTCGAAATGCGATCTCACGTGATGCACCCAACTGTGGAATAGTATCGTTTTGCTTTGGGAGTGCGACGGTGTACCGGCCGTCCTGTTCTCGACGAACTGTTTGCTGGTATAGCTCCTCACAGCGTCGTTCCTCCGGCGAGAGTGCCCTTTCTGATCCTAATTCTTCACATTCCCAAAAACGCTCTAATAACATATCCAACCGTCCGGACGATGACGTGTTGCAGCTGATTTGGAGAGAATTAGTGGGAATCGATGCGCCTCCACAAACGACCCATCCGAAAACCGAGTCGTTGAGCATTGGTAACCGCTCACCCAATGAAATCCGCCTGCCAGTTTCGAAGAAATCGAAGAACGACTCAATTCCCAGTACGACATCCACGCCTTTTGACTCAAAAAACGTAGGATCTGCTAGTTCTATTCCATTTGGTATGTCCCAACCATCAATGTTGACCGATGTTGTAGGAAGGTTCACAGTCACCTTCGGTAGAATCAGAAAATCCAACTCTCTGGAAAATGGGGATATTCGTGAGCATATCACCGCTCTTATCCGTTGCTTAACCCTTGTTGAAGCCTGTCCGATACCCAGGACCGAAATTTCCACCTTATTTCGAGTCACCTTCATGCGTTGGCACAATCTTTCCGTTATAAAATTGCTCTCGGAACCGGAGTCCAAGAGTGCCCGAGCGGGATGTCGATTTCCATCGTTGTCTACCATTACAACGATTGCTGTGGCTAGTAAGACCTTGGAAGTGTATTGGTGTGCCGCATTTGAAACCGTTGTATCAGTGGCTGCCGCGTTAGCCACCTGGGAGGAACTGGGATTGGAATTTACTTGGGAATCCATATCGGTGGATGGAATGTTGCCCTTTGCAACCGCAGAAACCTTATTTCCACCACCCCTTTCTGATTTGAAACAGACCAAGGAATGGTGGCGACCCTTGCAATTCCTGCACGAGTATTTGGATTGGCAATCCCGTGCTTGATGCCCCGATCTGAAGCAATTTCGGCAAAGAGAATGAGTTCTCAGCAGGCCGTCCCTGTCCGAGACCGATAACCGTTGGAATGTGCTGCATTGGAACAGCGGATGATTTCCGGAACAGCATACACAGCGACCCCCGGACGCTTGTGCTGTGGTGAAACTACTTCTTATGAACGACGATTTCTGCTTCGACTTTGACGGAGGCGGATGGACACCCCTGGTGTCCGTGGATTTGGGTGGTAGTGACTCCAAGACGTGCACTCGTCGATTGAGGAACTCCCTGAGTTCATCCAGAGAATCGATTTCCTTTGAAGAAGAAAATTCTTCCCATCCTCTGCGTGTCACTGGATCCAAGCGTGACGTGAGGATATTAACCAGCAGTAAATCCTTATATTCAGCTGGCTGTACCAACTGATCGAGGGTTTGCACTATCCGCTCAAAGCCTTCTAAAAGCGTGTACAATTCTCCAATGGACTCCTTGGAGAGCGTAGGCAACGACAGCAGTGATTGAATTTGCCTCTTCTTTAACTGCTTGCTGTTGTTATAACGCTTCAGCAGCATATCCCATGCCACCTGATAGTTCGCCTTGGTTATTTTTAGCGGGTCAATCAGACTGCGTGGCTCCCCTTGAAGACATCCCTTCAAGTAGTGGAACTTTTCCACCTCCGGAAGATCTGGTTTCCAATGAATAAGGGAGGTGAATAAATCCCGAAAGCCTAGCCACTCGTCGATATCACCGTTAAAAGTTTGCAGCTTGATTTGAGGTAACCTTACGTTATCAAGCGCACCATGCATCGACGCATCGGGGAGACGCACGCTTTGGTCTAGGGATTGTGGTTCCTTCAAACCCTTAACCTGATCCACAAGAAAAGATTTTGCCTCATAATAGCGATTGTTGAACTCCCGCCTTTCCTTGTCGTAAGACTCATCCTCTTTATAGTCATCATGGGATTTAATCTCAACTAACGTCTCGGAAAATCTGTCCCATAGCTCCTCCAATTTCTCCAAGCGAACTTCCACTTGAGAAAGCTTCGTATCCTCTCTAAAATCCTCAATGAATAGCCAAATGTCTTGAAGGGAAGACTGCGATTCAACAAGCCTTGCAGTTAGTTGCTTCAATGAAGGTTTTTTCGTGGATGATCCAGCGGGCGGCATGGTTGACGTTTCAATTCACCGGTAACAGATAAAAAGATGATGGTGTAGTATTCCGCGTATACGCCTAGCTTGGCTGGCATATACTATCTTGTTCACTAACCTGACGGGACAGGCGATAATGCCCAACGATAATCAATTTCCAAAACCAATCACGATGTGCAATGTGATTTTGCTACGTCAACCAGATCGTCTCAGCAACCAACGAAAGTAGAGGAATGAAGAGGAGGGATATACGATGTAGTATTCAAAATAAATGCCACGGCTGGACATATACTGTTGTGGCTTACCCAGACAACAAACAGCGGTGCAAGTCCAGCGTGCAATAGCTCAAAGGTCCGAAGCGGAGAATTTATCACGAAAGGCATTCAACAGACCCGATGGGGTCCACAGGGCTCACGTGTATGAATAAATAGTCGAAGAGGATACGAAATTCGATCAACAGGTGTATTTACTGCGCCTTGCTTCGGCGACATATACTATAATAATATTCATTTACCTGGACAGATCTCCGTTGGTGCCGCCTCTTCTTATTCATACGTGGTACACTGATGATCTACGATGATGGCATCTATCGTCACTCGATCACCAGCATTGAACATCAAGGCAATGAATGGAATCCAATCCGATGAATGAAGACGGGCAGATAATCTCATCCAACGATAAAATGGCAGCCAGTTGCCACAATGATCTCGGGTTGATACGCGCACCAAGAGCTTCACGTCTTATCCGAAAATACTAGACGGTCCTGTCCAGAATGGCTCCGATGCAAAAGATCCAGAAAAATGGTCGAAAATTGGGTGTAAGTACAATGCAAGGTACACTACGACTGGACATATACTCGTTCATTAACATTTACCTGTGAGACAAGTTTCGGCGCTAGTCCAGCGAGTGTCCTCCGGCGATGTGGCAATCCGTAGCTTTGGTTGTTGTCCTTTTCCACTTGAAGTCATGCAATCCAAATGGCGTTCGTATCCGATCCCAGACCAGACGTAAAAATCCAATTTCCAGAAGAATTCCGAGAAATCCAAATCTCGGTGGTATTGTGCATGCAGATTTGCGGAAAACGAAGGTGTTAGAATGGAGTAGTTTCCTAGGATCGGCTGGACATATAGTAAGCGGTCTTCACTAACCTGACAGAAAGTACCGCCCAACGAATGTCCAAGCCAAGCGACGCTGATCCCAAAGAATGATGGTGGATATCCTTTATTCCCTTGAAAGCGTTGATCCTTTGTCGCGGGGAATCCTTTCTTCCACGAGAACAATCACTGCATGAAAGCCTGGCGGGCTGGCAAAATGGCACCAATCAGCGTCCTCTCGTCGACCCTGTGTCGACAGCATCCAATTCGAGCTTCCGTTGATCCTTCCCTGGTCCCGATCCGGCTCGAAGGACCACAATGTACGCACCTGGCTGTTCAACCTTCCGTTGGCTCGATAGCGTCTATGATGCAGCGGGCAGTCAGGTCCGACATCGACCGAAGGGTATGGGGATCCAATTAGGAGATCGCGATCAGATCTAAGATCAACTTTAGTTGAAGTATCCGGTCCAAATGGTGATGCATGCACTTCTTCTGTAGCCAATTTAAACACTTCCACTTAAACAGAAACAAGTTACACAAACTACACTTTATTAAGAACAAACAACTATATTGGATAAACTTATATCTATATTCTTCTTAGAGCTAGACGAGTTAAAATTGCGCGTGGGCTCGGTGCCCAAGTGTTCCTGCCGGCGACCCAAAATCGACTGGTTTCTGGGTTCAATCTTCTGCGGTGAGTAGATCTGCATGCTCAGTAGTCAGGATCTCACTCTCTTAGCCGTTAACCGATCGGCTATCGATCTACCGAGTGCTAGTGATGGTGCTGTGGTCCTACATAGAGATGATGGCAATACCACTGGCGCTGGAAGCCTATTGTTTCCGACCACGCAAGGGAGATCAACAAACTTATTGTTTTGGTCATCTCGGAGATAGTGGCCTGGTGATTGCAATTATATAATATTTGCGGACTTGCGCTAGCCAGTAGTGCACCAGTAGTGTAGCGAGGGATGAATAGGATTTGTTGGTCGTAGACAAGTGGAAAAATCCTCGAAATAATCAAACTTTTTTTCGCGAACAGTTAATCGCTAGCACACGTGCAACACGATGCATTATTCGCAGAGCGTAGTTTGTTGTGATAACTTGACGACAAAGAGTTAATCGTTGTTGCTATGATCGCTATGATGATGTGATGGTGATGTTCACAACGTATAAATATTACTCAAAGTGCATGTGTCGGTTCTGAGTGTCGATCTTACCCGCACTCTCAATTGTCTCACCTAAATAAGATGAACTATCAATTTGATTTAAATCACTATATAACCTTAATATATCATCCAGCAATCGCAAGGATTGATAGATTTATAGCCAATATGTGATTCTACAACAAGTTTAGGTTCGTTTGAAACGCGAAAGTACACAAAATTTATCAATAGGCTTAGGGTGTCGGTTTTACCCCAAATTCCCCTACATTTTTATTGTCTGGGCAGGGCTTCATGTTAAACTATAACTTTCTATTAATACCTTAGAACACCAAAAAATCTTCTGCATAATTCAAACAAATTGTATCATCATATTGCTCTAAGGATTCCTCAAGCATTTTAAAAGACAATTTACACCGTCTTCAGCCAAAGTCTGCACAGACTGAACAATCACTAACATTAGGCAACGGACAACACGGAACACCCAGTAGCCCAGTGAAGAATTTTTCGTTTGACGAAAAGTTTCCTCCGACCGGAGCGGGAATCGAACCCACACTTCGTGACACAATACGCTTAAACGACTGACGCCGCTAACCGCTCAAACACGAAGCCTACATGCACTATAAAAAAATATGCTGAAGAAATTCCTGGAGAAGTTCTTAAGAGATTTTTGGAGTATTTCTAGAACGAATTCCTAAAAAAACACCTAGTTGAATTTTCGCAGCATTCTTACGAAAAATAATGTAGAAATTGTTGGATGAAATACTGGAAGAATTCTTTAAAATATATCTGAAATAGATTCTAAGCAGATTTTTTGTAGGGAATACTAAAAGGGTTTTTAAAGTTTTTCTCACAGATAAAAAAATTAAAAATGCTTGAAGGAATAGGGGGGCTGGGGGCAAGAAGGACACCTTAAGATATATAGGTTCAAATCATGGTTGATTAGTACTATTTTTGAAGATTATTTCAGTGTAGGGGCAAGCTCACCACTTGTTCTAAATGATGTTATCGATAGATTTCAAAAATATAAGAAACACATGGTGATTTGAGATTTTTGAAGATGTCCCTTCTTATTAGGTTTTTAAACGAGGCACGGGGCAAGAGTGCCACTTGTATGGGGCAAGAAGACCACCAGAGTAAAATGCCACAAATGTTGTATATTATTATTTCCCCGCCTAAGCGATAAATTGTAGAGTAAGTAAAGAAAATAACTGAGGGATAAAAGTTGACTTATAGTTAAAAAGTAATTTTACGAAATTAATTTAGTTTTCATCTTATTTGACTGTAACAATAATAGTAAAAATTTTCAGAAACCATTTTGAATGTCCAAGGTGGTTTATTTTGATTTAATTTAGTAGGAAACATTGTTTGAATGCAATATTAAACAAGAAAAATAAAAATTCATTAGATTTTATATGAGAAAATTGCGGTGTCCCTCTTGCCCCATAAGACATACTGTTATTATATATGTAAAATTTAATGTCAAAAGGAGTTTTTCGAAGAAAATTCCTAACAGCTATATTAAACAATTGAAAATCATCAATACTGTGTGGAAAAAACAATATGTTTTGTTTTTATTGGGAGTCAAACCTTGTTTTCCAGTCTTACATTCTTATAATATTTCGCATATTTTGCGTTGGTGAGTTAAAGACATTTTTCTAATTTTTTGTACTAGACATTTTTAAATGTAATATTTACACAACCCTCAATTAGTACTCAATTTATACTTAACCTGCGTTAAACTTTAAAAAATTTGATATGAACTACGTGAAATTAGAGGTGGCACTTTTGCCCCGGGTGTCCTTCTTGCCCCATGTCCCCCTACATGGAAAATGTAAAATCGTGCTCCAGATAAATTACCAGAAATTTTTTTAATAGTTGTATTACTCTGACAAAAAAATGTGAAATTCAGAAGAAAAAAAAATTCTCTACGATAAATCATAGTATAAAACTTTTTCACTCATGTCTTTAAAGCAATTATGTAGGAACTGTAAGGGGAGATCTCCCAGTACCGAACATCGTCAAACAATGTAGAAACCATGATACATACAACCAATATATTGTACAAGAACAAAATAAAGCTAGGAATGAATATTCAGAACATATTCGAAAAATGTGTTATTTTTCATCATACAGTCAGGTCTACTGCCATCCACTTTCCTCCCACCGCAACAGGTCAGACCTTAGCTGACTCTGGTGCCTCCCCTACGAATGCTGAACGATCAGATCCCAAAACAAAATCGCCAGCCTGTGCCGAATCGTCCAACGGATGTAGTATCAGTTGCTATGGCATGAAGGAACTGAAATGTTCGATTGACGCCTCCCAAAACAGTACTCAAAAGTACTACTATTCAGCAACCAAAAGAGTGCTGAAAAGTAGTACTTTTCAGCACTGTTTCTATCGTTAGGAAAAGCAGGCCGGTATGTTGTGTATCTTGTTAATGAAAAGTTAATCGATATGCAACAGAATGGCAAAACAATATTTTTCATCATAAAGAATTCAAAATTTTAAAATTCTAAATAGGAAAAATTTGTTAGGAACAAAGTTTTAGGATGGAAAAGAAATAATAAATAAGTTTTTCTGAGAACAGTTCACTGACGAATTTTAATGTGTTTGTATTTTTATGAAAATCAATACGTTTTGATGAGATAAAAATCAGACCTTGAAACTATTCTAAAGCATAATGATTGTTATGATCACCTCTCTAGAAAAAGCCTTATTTGAGTTATTTCAAAATGTTTCCTTTTTGATAATTAAATAATAAAATAGGCCATTTTCATTCCTTATTCGCAAATCTTCATCAAAAACAACAGATTTTCAGTAGTATAGGACACATTCCTTTTTAGAGACTCAGACATCGTGATAAATAATCGTTAATAGCTAATTTAAAAATTAAAAAAAATTGCATTAAAATTGAAAGAACTCGAAAATGGTTACCTCTAGAGAGGTGATCATGATAATTATTATTCACTTAAACAATTTCAAGATTCTCATTGTGTCAACATAACGTATTTATTTTAACAACAAAAATAACATATTTCGAAATTCCACCGAAAGTTGTTCTGAAAATATCTTTTTATCAAAAAATATCTCCACCATTAAATAATGTCCTCAGCATCTGTTTTTTATAAAAAAGATATATATATATATATGGTTGAAATAAATAATATCAAAAATAGGGCTTTTGTGTAAATAACGTTTATTTTTATTTTATGATAAAAAATAAAATATGCTTCCAGTGTATATTTTTCTTGTAGTTCCCACGGTTCGCTACAACATCTTCATAGAATTTTTTTTCCTAAAATCAGTTTTGGAACTATAATTTTTCAATTAAATTGCATGTAAATTCGATAGGTCATTTTAAAAGTTTTTCATGAGACAAAATGATCGATTAACCTATGTTTAAATTTAATATAATCTGAATCAAAGATTATCGAGCATGATATTACATTTTTCGCCTCATTTTGGATGGAATTCGTCATTGGTCAATTTGGTGCTAAAATCAGGCTTAATAATACTCCCTAATGTCATCAAAGATCGGTGACATACTTTAGAGCAGCGTGTTGCCTTTTCCTCTTTGCGTAAGAGCCAAAAAATACTAAGCAGAGAGGCAATGAAAAATGAGGCAGGAAGATGCAGTACAAAACACAACATAGCAAAATTCCATCAAAGAAGAGTGCCATCACAACTCCGCGAGATCTGTTTTGTTCGGGTGGGCCAAGCAAGAGTTCTTTTAAAGTGTGAGTAAATGTGAGCATACCAACAACCACTCTCGCTAAAAAAATATGAGGATCCGCGTTGAAAAATTTTGATTTTCACTCCTCAGAAAACTCCAAAATCGCCTCATTTTTGTATCGCAGAGGTGTTTCAATTATTCAATGCTATGATTCGTATTTATATTTTAAAATTATTTTAACACGTGACAAGAATGATAATATTCATCATACATGGGTAGCAAAATCGCATGAACACAATAATTATAGAATTATGAATTTATTGGCATAGTGTCCGGTACTGGGGGATCTCCCCTTATGAAATCCGTAGATCCCGTATCAGGAACTGGCTAGGCTGAAAAATGATGGTGAAAGTCCTTCACAGTTTAATGATTCATTCAAAACGGCGCAGAGGTTGTATATAAAAATCGTTTTGCGCGAAATTGGAGAATTAACTTTTGTGGTCGCATGGTCCCCCCACTAATACAAATCCTGGAAACGCCCATGCCAATGGACGACAAAAGCAACGATGACGACGAGAAGAGATGAAAAATAATAATTACTTTTTTTAATTAACACGTTTCAAAGTTAATTGGTAGTGTGAGGATTTTTTTTGTTGTTCCCTTCGTGTCTTGGCATTGAATCAGGTTCTGCTTTCGATGTTCTAAACACACTCAACCACGTTCGGAGTTTTGCGGGCTGCTGCTGCGTTCCTTTAATGGACCAGCTTAGGGCCTCCTACTCTCGGAAACAGTCCAAGACAGTGTGGACTAGATAACTGACGGGCGGATGCTACTTTTCGGGGTGTGTAACACTCTGGCGGCGCGGGAATGTGTGGCAAGTGTATAAAAACCGGGATAACCGGTCGTTTGCGGTGGATGCTTCTTGCTTTGATGGCTTTTAGAACAGTGCGTAATTTAGATTCAAAATATTTTGATGGATGCTGGGCTGTAGCTCATTGTCTTCGGCGAGATCGTCAATCATTACGAGTCCTTGGGTTTATGGGAAATTTTAATATTGAGATAATATGCTTGGATGAAAAATGAATCAATGTTGAAAGTGTTTCACTTTCGTGTGTGCAAGTTTTAATCCAGGTTTCAAATAAGTTTCATTAATAACAGATATACTGTTATTAGCTGTTATAAAATAAAACAGCTCGTCCTCTTTATAAATCAAAAAACAAGTATTCAAATTTAAAATTTATATGAAATTATTCGGATTCAGTTTCACGTTATTTCCTTTAATCTTTTCTTTTCCATTTATTTCCTTTTGGGTAGATGGTGAAATATAGTGTAATATGGCGATGGCAATTCATGAAAATATGATCTTTGCGTAAATTTACAATAATGGCTTACTTCTTAAATTTATAAACCACTTAAATTTACAAACACTCGTTCAATCTCACATTTCAACACATATATTTAAAACTTCAAAGTAATGACAAATTTCCTGATCCATGGCCGGTTCTACTTAAACTCGATTAATAATTAAAGCACTAGCCTCCCGTTTGATCACTTCTATTGCAACTGTCACAAACGGAACTTCATGCAAGGTGAATCTACACACGATACAAAACTGTCCATCTGGCTGTCCGTCTATCCGCCTCACACAGCAGCCGTCCATCCATGGATCCATATTGCAGAATTCCGGAAAATACCGACCTCCCCCAATTTTCATCGACCATACCAGACGTGCAGCACGCGCGACGACGCGTTTTGTTCATGCATCACAGATTAGATTATAATTAAAAGTCAATATTTGTTTACATCATGCACCCGTTGTCGTTTTTCCCGGCATCTATGGCAGGGCACGTCGTCGCACAGCGGTCCAGTATTCTAAAGAGCTGGCGAAAGTTGAAAAACAAAGTCAAACATCTATCTACAATACTGGATAGTAATGAACTCATACAAGAATTTAAGAATAAAATTGATCTTTTTAAATTTTTGGACCCTGAATAGGTGCACATGTGTGGAAAAATCGTAATTTCTGCTTTAAAACTTAACCATTTCACCTTCACCCAAATTTTTGAAAATTAACTATTTAGCAAAGATTTTCTGGTCTTTTACTCATTTTTATCCAGATTCAGTATTCCCGAATGCAAAATTTTTTCCATATGTCATAATCAATTTAATGACGATTGTGGAGATATGATGCTCGAATGCCCTTTTAAGTGTTAAACATCGTTAGAGCAGATTTTTCTTGCATTAGCATTTTTTTTTTCATGCTAAAACCATCGAAATGTATAAAAAAAGGTTTATTAAAAAAACTGTGAGAACTAAAATATTGTAACTACGCCCAAAATAAGGCCTGTATCCCTAAATCTCGGGGGTTGTCCATTAATAACGTAAGGGTTTTAGGGGGGGAGGGGGTGTTCTGAGATTCCTTACGCGCCAGACGATTTATTTTTAATTTTCATACAACAAATCTTACCATGGGGGGAGGTGGGGGGTGTGAAAAATCTCGAAAATTGTCTTACGTAATTAATGAACCGCCCCTTTCCATGATAAAAAACCGTTAAATATTGAGAATACGTGATTTTTTCCACGATTTTCCAAATCTGAACCACAGTGCGTCGTCTGTCTGCCGTTTTTTCCTGGCCGCTCCGGATGACCGACGGCAATGACGACACTGACGGCATGGTGGTGCCGGTGATGATGATGCTGGTGATGATTGGTGGGAGTTTTGGATGGACACTTTTAGTGGAATTCAATCAATGCACTGCTACGCACATGGCAGCTGATCCGGAATGTGCTGGGGAAAGCATAGCTATGAGGAGACCCCCGGTTGAAATACAAACGAGTAACCAATTACATTTCGGTACGCACTGCATGTGAATATGTTGTATGGACACAGACTGTGGGGATTTAATAACTGTGTGGCGGGAGTTGGGTCAAAAATATTAATTAGAATGGATGTGATCGAATTGATTTCCAACCTAAATTTTACGACTGTAAGGTTTACTTGTGATAGAGGATAGGGGCCTTCCTTAGTCGAGTGGTTAGTGTCCGCGGCAACAAAGCAAAGCCATGCTGAAGGTGCCTGGGTTGGATTCCCGGCCCAGGATCTTTTCGTAATGGAAATTTCTTTAATTTCCCTTGGCATAGAATATCATCGTACCTGCCACACGATTTACGAATGCGAGAATGGCAACTTTGGCAAAGAAAGCTCTCAGTTAATAACTGTGGAAGTGCTCATAAGAACACTAATCTGAGTAGCAGGTTCCCACTGGGGACGTACTGCCAAGAAGAAGAAGAAGAAGAAGGTTTACTTACTTCCTTTCTTGCAGTTCCGCTACAGTTCTGAACAACCAGTCCCACCTAGCATGATCAGTTCAAAATTTAGATTAACCCTAACTTTATATACCATTCAACATTAAACTTTCATACTTTTAATTATGGCTCGTGGCTTACGGTTAACCAGCCAAGTGGAAGTTTTAACAACTACCGAAAAAGTAAACATTACATTACATACTTTGCAATTGGAATAAATGGACAAATTGATATGAAATTTTACGAAAAAGATACACGTCTTCTCGGTAAGAATCGAATTCACTAATCCAATTGCAAAGTATATGAAATGTTTAGTTTTTTCAGTAGTTGGCATGAATCAGATAGTATTCGGGAAAAAATGATGAAGTGATCCACATATTACTATTGTTGTTTCCTACATTTTATGAAAATTAGTGGTAAGTAGTTAGTTAGGGTCGTTGCGACTGATAGAAGAATGATGAAGCCTAGGTTGGTCAGACGGACAGGAGAGCCTCCTGGTGACATACCTGAATCTACTTCAGATCGATCTCCTGATCACCTAGTGGATGCGGAACTTGTGCTCTACTTGACTTTGGCAATATTTCCAGCTAGCCTATCGGGTAGCTGAATACTTGAAGTAAGGTGCCTTAGGGATGGATTCTAGACCCTCGGCACGATCTGGATGAGGTTTGAGGTTTGGCTTCCGTGATAATGGCCGTTGACTTGCAAAGTGCTGGTCGTTCGACGAAAAATCCCCCTGGTCGGCTTGTACTTTGTAGAGTTTCTGTGGTGAATCAATCGTCCTTTACCGATGGGTTTCTAGCTTCGGAAGGTGGCTTGGTGGTTGAATTTTACAGGTGGAACTTTGGCGATGGTATAAACTATTGGGTATCAGCCTGGTTGGACTTCGGGGAATCCCATCGGCCAGAGTGTCGATTTTGGTGACTGCGATTTATATGACCGCATGTCCGATGCTGTAGAAACCCACTTCATGTACGGGCTCTGCAAGCACTCCCGTCGAACTCGTCGACTCACGATGAGGTTTTCTCGTCCTTTTCCAGTTTCAACGTTAATTCATCTTGGTTCGAGGTTCAATCGTGATTGACCCCTCTACCGGCAGCTTCATTTTTTCCCACACAAAACCATTCAACCAGCCATAACTATTTTGTTTTTTTTTTTATACTTTTGCACCATTTTTTCACAAGCACTCAAAAAACTCTTCTATTTTAGGGATCTGTGTCGGAATTGATCATTGGTCATCTGAATCCGGAGATGGTGCAGAAACATCGAACAACAAAAAAAAATCGCTGATTGAATATTTTTTGTGAAGCTGCTGGTAGAGGATTTAACTCACTCTTCCTAATAGCTACTCCTTATACCCAACGTTCCGTTTGGTCTTCTCTTTGCCCGTCCGCTCTTCCTCCAGAAATAAAGCTTCGCATGTTTCTTGAACATCGACATTGACCAATCTTGGAAGAGTACAGTAGTTGTTGGAAAAGCAGCAATAGATGTTCGGCTGCTTGGGCACGTCAGGAGTTAATCATCAATATTAACCTCCTTTTCCCGAGCAGCCTAGATAGCCGCGTAGTGTCGGTAGCGGTTTTTTCAACTGGCTAAGAATTAACACTACGGACTGCCTGTTCCGGTGGTAAAAGTCCACCTCACAGGTGACCCCTAATTTATGGTGTGATGCGTACCGTGCCTAGGAATGAATGGTTAGGGGGGTCTAAATAAAACCTAACCTCTAACGGAGCCTGTGGGGTACCAGGGCGCCCTCCACAGTATTGAGTCCTTCCTGTGCTACCCGGAGCAATGGTGCAGGTGACCTTGTGTTTCTCAGAGATAATCGGCTGCCCTTCTTCAGTCTCTATCCTGAGGCTTAATAAGGGTGGGATTATGAATATGTTGACATTTAATTTAAATTATCACCTATATGGATTCGCATTATGCGTTTTACACAGTGTATTCTGTGCTCTTTCGCCTTTGGCGACTTTAAATAGATACCGATCTGGTTTTTTCGTTGCTGGTCTTTTCCGTGCTGAGATTGCAAAAAGCTTAATCCTGCTTAGTTTGGGTAGTGGCTACGGTTAGGTTAGCTCAGATCAATCTTCAGCATAAAAGAACAGCAACGATCAATCTTTGCAGACTCATGCAAAATGGTGCAGCCCAAGTGGCGCTAGTTCAAGAACCCTACTTTCGTAGAGGGAACTTCTATCTAGGTAACCTTGTGGACCCAGTTTTTGCTACTTTCAGCAAACCTGAAATGGCAAACTCGCGCTCCATGCCCGCGCATGCGTGCTCGTTAATAAAGCAATCGTTGCTACACTCATTTCTGAGTTAACTACTAGAGATGTATGTGCTGTCACAATCGATGTTTCTGTTGGTGACCTCAACAGGAAATACGTCTATTGTTCGGTATATTTACCACATGATGAACCATCCCAAACGGATGACTTCAAACGAGTTGTCGTACACTGCGTAACAAAAGGCCTTCCGCTGATTGTGGGCAGTGATGCTAATGCTCATCACATCATCTGGGGCAGCTCAGATATCAATTTGAGAGGCTCCAGTCTTTTTTTTTTTTTTCTTCTAAGCAATGGGGGGATAATCTGCTCAACAGACTCCGGACCGAGGTCCGGGAGTGTGGGGTTGGGGACCATTTACTACGTACAAGCAGTAAACAGGACTACACCCCCGACCCACTAAACCATTTCCATTGCCGCCAAACCCTTCGTCTCTCCGGGACCACCAAGAAGGCATTGCTTCGGAGAGGGGCTATTGCACATCGCATCCTCCAGGTTAGCTGCGTAGCCATGCAGCAACGAACATCGATGACACGCTTATGGGGGTCCACCAAGGTAGCATGCTGGCGCATTGCCAGCTTCCCGGGTGGTCCTCACCTCCCGTTGTCCGCTGAAGGCGGGCAGGGTCGACCACTAAGCCCGCGCCCAGCTGCACCGCAGGTATCAAGAACTGATACTGCGGGCTTCGCAATTTGACCTACTGAAGGCTCAGGCCCTATCAGCTAGCACCAGCTGGGATTGCTGACGAAGGGGCCTCCACCTGCCCCGAACAACCAGAGGCTCGTATCCACCCAGTAGGCCGGCGCCACGACAGCAGCGCTACCAGGATGTTCTCCCCGCGGCCACTTAATCGCTGTAAGGGTCGATCTCGACCGTAGGGCACCGGTATGACCTACGTAGCCGACTGCGAACCCTTGGACCACCTGTTGATTAGTGTCTGCACTAGTCACTCCTCGAGTCCACACGCCACCTCCTTTGGAGTTCCGAGACGATGTGGGTGATAGCCGATGAAACGGCATTCCAGCCAAACTCGTCTGCACACATCCTCTGGACCAAATTGTCCGGAGTCGTGTCCCGACCGCATGTGGCAAACATGCGGTCACGCATTGTGCGGAAACACGGGCACACGAACAAAACGTGTTCCGCCGTTTCCTCTAAACCTGCACAAACTGGACATTCGGGAGAACCCGCATGACCGAAACGGTGTAGATATTGTCTAAAGCATCCATGACCCGAAAGGACCTGTGTTAGGTGGAATGTTAGTTCCCCATGGCGCCTATTGACCCAGATATCTAACCTCGGAATCAACCTGTGAGTCCACACTCCCTTGGTGGAACTGTCCCACGCACGCTGCCATTTGACCATGGAGGTCGTTCTGGCAGTCCTGCGTATGCCTCTTGTGCCGCGCCTTTCGAAGCACTCTATGTCTTCCATGATAAGGATACCAATAGGCATCATACCGGTGATGACACAAAGTGCATCGTGTGACACGGTACGGTACGCGCTCGCAACCCTCAGGCACATTAGCCTATAAGTACTCTCTAGCTTGCTACGGTAGCTATCGGTACTCAAAGCCGTGCCCCAAGCCGGGCCACCATACCTCAGTATGGACGAGGCGACACTGGCCAGAAGCTTACGCTTGCTGGCGTACACCGCAGAGCTATTGGACATCATCCGGGACAGTGCCACAATAGCTGTGGAGGCTCTCTTGCAGGCATAATCGACATGGCTACCGAAGGTAAGCTTGTCGTCGATCATCACCCCCAAGTGTTTGACGGAGCGCTTCGAAGTGATTGTGCAGTCGCCTACACTGATCACCGCTTGCTGCACCGACTTTCGGTTGTTGACAACAACAGCCTCCGTTTTGTGGTGAGCCAATTCCAGTTTCCTGGAGCTCATCCACTCCTCCACAATTGCGATCGAGTGGGCTGCAGTCAATTCCACTTCTTCGATCGATTCACCGTAGACCTCCAGCGTAATATCGTCGGCAAAGCCAACGATGACCACACCCGCCGGGAATTTTAATCTCAACACCTCGTCGTACATGACATTCCATAACACCGGACCCAGGATGGAACCTTGCGGGACTCCTGAGGTTATGTGAAAGCACTTCCGACCCACCTCTGTGTCATAGACTAATACCCGATTCTGGAAGTAACTTCCGAGAATCTTGTACAGGTACTCGGGTATCCCCAGACGCAGGAGCGCATCAGCAATAGCCGCCCAACTGGCACTATTAAATGCATTCCTTACATCCAGAGTCACTACAGCGCAGTAGCGAATACCCCTCCTCTTACGCTGGAGTGCTATCTCAGCGGTTTTCTTAACCGTCAGAATAGCGTCTACAGTGGACCTCCCTTTCCGGAAGCCGAACTGGTTGCCTGAGAGACCATTTACACCCTCGGTGTACCTCGACAGTCTGTTGAGGATGATCTTCTCGAGCACTTTTCCCACCGTGTCAATCAAGCATATTGGTCTATACGCCGACGGGTCACCGGGTGGTTTCCCCGCCTTTGGCAATAGTACCAGGCTCTGCCTCTTCCACGCATCTGGAAATACTCCCTCGTCCAGGCATATCTGCATAGCAGATCTGAACATACCGGGAGCCTCCAAGATTGCGACTTTGAGGGCCAGGTTTGGAACTCCGTCCGGACCTGGTGCCTTCCCCATGCTTAGGGATTTTGCAATCCCTACAAGTTCCTCATCAGTTACTCTATCCTCATCACCAGCCCCAATCCCCGGCTGTCCTACAAAAGGAGGCCATGGGCTAGGGTTGTGGCGCGGGAAGAGCCCCTCGATGATCCCCTCCAGCATCTGTGGAGACTGCTCCGTAGGAGCAATTGCACCTCTTGTCTTCGCCATTACGATCCTGTAGGCATCACCCCACGGGTTCTTGTTGGCACTCTGACAGAGTCCCTCGAAGCAGGCCTTTTTGCTTGCCCTTATCTCAGACTTCAGCGCGACTTTGGCAGCGGTGAACACCGCCCGTCGTTCTTCACGCTCCTGCTCGGTACGTGCTCGCTGCATCCGTCTCCTGGCCCGTAGGCAGGCACGGCGCAGGTTCGCAATAGCTTGAGTCCACCAGTATGTCGGTGGTCTCCCATTCCTAGGGTGGACTTTTCTAGGCATGGTCGCATCGCATGCATGCGTAAGCACCGCTACCAGTTCGTCCCCGCTTAGGCCGAGTAGGTTACGCTCACGGCGGAGCGCCTCCCTAAGTACTTCATCATTGAAGTACGATGTCTTCCACCTACGAGGGCTTGGCCTTGACCTAGCCGCTTCCTCAACCCGCTGCCTGCTGTTGTTGTAGTCGATACTGTAGCGAACCGCCAGGTGGTCGCTGTGAGTGTAGGCATCGTCTACCCTCCAGTTCGAACTACTCGTTAGGCCAGGACTACAAAAAGTAACGTCGATAATCGACTCCGCTCCGTTACGGCTGAAGGTACTTTTGGCACCAACATTAGCCAGATCGACATCTAGCACGGCCAGTGCCTCTAGCAGGATTTGACCTCGCTGGTTCGTGTTACGGCTTCCCCATTCCACGGCCCAGGCATTGAAGTCACCCGCTATTACAACTGGCCTTCGCCCTGTCAGCGCGGTCGTCATACAGTCCAGCATCTGCGTGAACCGCTCGGTCGACCAACTCGGAGGCGCATAGCAGCTACAGAAGAGGACCCCGTTTACTTTGGCGATCACGAAGCCCTCGTAGGTAGTAGACACCAACTGCTGGACAGGGTATTTACCCGTTGTCCATATCGCCGCCATTTTTCCGGATCCATCCACGACCCAGTTGCCGTTGCCGGCGGGTACTCGGTATGGGTCCGATATGATGGCGATGTCCGTCCCCCACTCAGCAACTGACTGGTACAGCAGTTGCTGAGCTGCGTCACAGTGGTTCAGGTTCAGCTGCGTTACCTGCACTGTGACTTTTCGTTGATGGCTCGTTTGAAGGTCGGGCACCTTGAGCCTCCCGTTGGGTGATTGTTGTTCACGGACTTGCCGGAACAAATCAAGCACTTGGGAGGGTTCTTGCAGCCTAGTGCCTTATGACCTTCCTCACCACAACGCCTGCACAACTTAGTCCTATCAGGGCCTTTACAGCCCCAGGACTTGTGTCCAGGTTCCCTGCACCTAAAGCAGATCACTGGTTGCTCATGTATGTTCAGTGAACATACTGACCAACCAACCTTGATCTTACCTACCTTAGCGGACTTATTTGCGTCTGCCACAGGTAGGTGTACTAAGGCCACCTGAGTACCTGCCGGACCTTTCCGTAGCTGAACGGCGGTGGTGGGCACCTGCACTTCGCACTGTTGCCGCAGTGCCGTGACGAGCTCTTCTGCGTTAGTGATCTCGTCAAGGTTCATCACCTTCAGAGTCACTGACTGCGTCAGAGCCCTCACTTCAACACCAGCGCCAAGGACCTCTTCCGCCAAACTTTTGTAGGCGGCGCCCTTGCGCTCCTTGTCGCGCTTAAGCTCGAGGATCATTTCACCTGTACGAGTGCGTCTGACACTGCGTACGTCGGCTCCTAGATCCGCAAGCTTCGCGTCACTGCGCATCGCCTTCAGGACTTCCGAGTACTTGGACTCTTCCGTCTTGATGATGATCGCATCACCCTTTTCGCGCTTGGCACCTACCCTCCTACCTTTCTTAGGTCTGGTATCCCTGCGCTCCTGTTTCTCCTGTTTCTTCTTCTTCTTCTTCCTCACTACGGTTGTCCAGGGGGCGTCCCCTCCCTGCTCCGCCCTGACCTGTGGTGATGGAGGACCTATCAAAGGTCGCAACCCCCTGTTCCCATCACTCCGTGAGGGGCCAGCCTTTTCGGGCCCACCCTTCTCGGCTTTCCGGGACGCCTGGCTGGGGTCCGATTTTCCGGCACTTCTGCCGGTTTTCGGGGTCAGTATCCGCCTGGCCTTACGAGCGCCGCCGGGTAGCTCCTCCCCTGACGGCTGCCTCGCGCGCTTCTGCGATTGCTTGCTGTAAGCATTCGCTTCCACGCTTTTGGGGCTGCCCGCGAAAACGAAGGGTTCCGTCTGGGTAGACTTCGGCACCTTCAGTTCCACGGGTTCTGCCGCAGCCACAGTCACCATGGGTTCAGCATGGTTCTGCTTGGCCGCCAACATTGACTTACGAAGTCTAAGCAAGGCCTGCTTGAGGTCCTTGCTGATGTTAGACTTCGAGGACGCAAAGTCAATTATGGAGTCGAGCTGCTGTGCAGCCACTTCCATCGCAGAGAGCCCATCTCTACTTTTATTGATGGCCCTCATCAACCACGCTCCATCCATAACTTCACCCGATGCGTTAGCCGGGGATGAAATATGGGTTCCAGCACTGGCACTACGTGCACTGCTGCCTCCTCCTGCTTCTACTCTCCTCAACGGAGATCTAGCTAGCCCACTTCTTGCGAAGGGGTTCGCTTCCCTACTACTGCTACTACCTGCACTACCACTAATAATCTGATTGATGTTTGAATTTGTACTCATTTTGGATCCCACGAGTAGCACGGGAAAAGAGGTCAACCACGCCAGAGCCCTACATTAACGCGGTAAGGGACAAATACTGTGAGGGGTGCCCAGGTGCCCCACAGGCTCCGTTAATGGCCGAACATCTTTTTCACCCCTTCGACCATTCATTCCTCAGCACGGTTTTTCGCATCACACCTTGAATTGGGGTTACCCCGTTTGGTGGACTCTTACCACCGGAACGGGTTGTCCGTAGTTCTATTCTGGACGCCGGAACTACACGGCCCAGAGGCTCCAGTCTGATGGAATACTTAAGTAGTACAGACTTACAGACAGGATTACTTAACATAGGCAATCGCCCAACCTTCATGGTTTCTAGTAGAGAAGAAGTGTTAGACATAACGCTCTGCTCGAATAGAATCAGTCACGAGTTGACGAATTGGCATGTATCAGATGAGGAATCATTATCTGATCATCGCTACATCTTCTTTGAACATTCAAATGTAACTGCAAAGACTTTGCTTTTCAGGAATCCCCGGTCAACAAACTGGGAACTCTATATTGAATTGGTTGCGACCAAATTTCATCGATATTCTCCGTCCATTGAAAATCCAAGTGATCTGGATGAAGCAGTTGATACTACAACATCCTACATTATGGAAGCTTTTGAAGAAGCATGTCCTCTGCGGTCTGTAAAGACTACAAGAGGGACCCCATGGTGGAATTCCGATCTGACTAGACTCAGGAAACAATGTAGAAGGAGTTGGAACAGACGCCGTTCAGCTGGATCAGAGTCGTTCAAGTCGGCTTGTAAGGCTTACAAGAAGGCTCTTCGTTCTGCTGAACGATCCGGCTGGAAAAACCTTTGTACAAATGTTTCCAGTTTGAGTGAAGTCAGTCGGCTGAACAAAATCCTTGAAAAATCTAAGGATTTCCAAAGTGAACGAAATTCGCTTACCTAATGGTGACTTTACTTCCTCCGATGAAGAAGTTTTAGAATGTTTATTCAATACACACTTCCCCGGATGTGTGGACATAGCATCTACGGATGAACCAAATGTCTTTTCATGTAGTTACGAGTCTCTGGCCTCGGCTCGCAGTATCGTAACTACTGAATCGATTCAATGGGCACTTAATAGTTTTGCTCCTTTCAAATCTCCAGGAGCGGATGGGATTTATCCTGTTCTGCTCCAAAAGGGGTTTGAGTTTATCAAACATGTTTTGAAACTGCTACTTGTAAGCAGTTTTGCTACCGGGTACATTCCCAGATCCTGGCGTGATATTACTGTAAAGTTTATCCCGAAAGGAGGACGTGCGTCGTATGAAGAAGCGAAGAGTTTTAGACCAATCAGTCTGACCTCTTTTCTTCTGAAATGTCTGGAACGCATTATCGATCATCACATCCGTGATGTTTATTTGGCAAACATGCCTCTTCATGTGAATCACATGCTTACCAATCTGGAAAGTCCACTGTGACTCTTTTACACAAAGTTGTATACGATATCGAGAAAGCATTCGCTCAGAAGCAATCCTGCTTGGGTGTTTTCTTGGATATTGAGGGTGCCTTTGATAACGTGTCTTTCGATGCCATATTGGAAGCCGCACGAAACCATGGGCTACCTACAATGATTACCAATTGGATTCATCAAATGCTCAAAAACCGACATCTCTTCTCGACATTGCGTCAAGCAGCGATTCGAAAATTGAGTGATTGCGGATGCCCCCAAGGGGGAGTCTTATCACCACTTTTGTGGAATCTCGTAGCAGATACGCTATTGAGGCAACTCAATAATTGCGGTTTTCCAACTTATGGATTTGCCGACGACTATCTATCTTTGATAGTTGCTATGTGCATAAGCACCCTATTCGACCTGATGCAAAGTGCACTTCAGGTAGTCGAGAGTTGGTGTCGCCAATATGGCCTTTCGGTTAACCCGAATAAAACATCTATTGTTCTTTTTACGGAAAGACGAAACCGCGATGGAATTCGACCTTTACGTCTTTTTGGCACTGAGATTAATGTGACTGATCAAGTAAAGTATGTCGGAGTCATTTTTGATTCCAAACTTTCATGGACACGTCACATTGAGTTCAGAGTCAAAAAAGCTTGCATGGCCTTCGGTCAATGCCGGCGAACCTTTGGTAAAACTTGGGGCCTCAAACCCAAATATATCAAATGGATTTACACAACAGTTGTTCGACCAATATTGGCATATGGATGTCTTGTGTCGTGGCAAAAGGGTGAAGTGAGAATAATCCAGTCAAAATTGGGCCATCTCCAAAGGATGTGCTTGATGGCGATGTCTGGTGCGTTCTCTACAACTCCCACAGCAGCGCTCGAGGCCCTTTTCGACGTTGCGCCACTACACATACATCTTAAACAAGAAGCACTTTCTTGCTCTTACCGTTTGTGGGTACTGGATCTACTGGAGAAAAATCCAGTGAATCGTAGATCTACACACACTTCGTTGTTTCCACTTTTGGTGAATTGGGACAAAATTGCCCTTGCTCCAAGTGATCTCACAATTGCTTGTCACTTTCCTTACAGGACATTTACCACACAATTCCCTTCAAGGGAAGAGTGGACGTCTGGCTATTTGGAAAGAAGTATATCTAACACACTGATGGCTCCCTTCTTGAAGGTAGAGCTGGTGCAGGAGTATACTCTCGTGAGCTAAGGCTGAATCAGTTTTACTCACTTGGTAGAAACTGCACCGTTTTTCAGGCGGAAATATTTGCTTAGTTGGTATAGCGCTCGTCTAGCAAACAAGAGTCCTGGGTTCAAATCCCAGCCGAGCATGTGAATTTTTTTTATAATTTCACTCATAATTTATCCATCTTTACTACGCGTAATGAGTTCTTGAATTTACTAAAGCTAGGAAATGAAACATTTATTTAAAATCTTTTGTTTAAATTTTCCTCTAAAACTGTTGCTTATGCTAGTTAAAATTGTCGGACAGTTGACAAACATACATTTATGACTAGACAGCTGACTCATGCACCATGCAAACACGAGTCCTGGGTTCAAATCCCAGCCGAGCACGTGGATTTTTTTCATTATTTCATCCATAATTTGTCCATCTTCACCACGCGCAATGAGTTAATTGATTTAATAACCATGCGGATTGGATTACCGAAAAAGCTCAAACGCCAAACGCGGTAAGATTTTCCACAAGAAATGCGGTGTCAAAGTGAGTTTTTCTTTGCTATGTAGGCAGTCATATCGATGATTGTTGCTAGGTGTCCTTTGATTGTTTTGTCTTACCACATTTGAAGCACAGTTGGTCAAGATTTGCACCTGAAATGCAAACATCAATATTGATCGCTGATTACTTCAGCAGTACCACCAACATACAGAACTGCCAGCTTTGCCACTGACCGAACTCCTGCGCTGGCTGTCGTAACTTCCGCATTCTGCACACGGCCATCGCTGCCCGGGAACAGGCGTAGTACCCGACCTCTCAGCCAGCCATTTTGGAGCCAATCCTCCACGACAATCACTTCGTACGCTTAGCGATCGTAAGCATATACTCTTTGATCCAACGTATCCAGAACATATTCAGCAGTTGGCTACAGAGGTCCCAGTTGCAGCGTGACATCGTCCTCTCTTCGATCGATTCCTTAGCCGGTTGATTGACTCCGCTGGTTCTCAACATCAAGAAATAGTTCGGCATGAGCACCTCTTGCTCCTAACAATCGATTGGCAGGTATGGAAGTGGCATAGAATTCTATATTCGGCTATAGATTCTGCCTCAATCAGGAGCGCACGAAGGGTCGCATCCTCCAGCTTACCTCCAGTTAACAGAGATGCCAGCGCGCTGTTGACCGACCGGACCTTGCGCTCCCAAGACCCACCCATAAGCAGCGTGGAAGGCGGGTTGAAGCGTCACTGCGTGTTCGTATTGGCGAAAGTGCTTGCAAGATTGGTGTTGATTTGCCTCAGCTCCATCTTCAAGTCGCGGTTAGCATCCATGAAGTTTGTCCCACGATCGCTGAATATTTATCGCGGCCCCCCCCCATCCGTACGATAAAGCGCCTAATCGCCATCTTACAGGAATCCATTGTCGGGTTGTGGATTACCTCGAGAAGCACTGCACGTATGTATGGTCAAACAGGTGAATAGGGCGACCCAACGTTTCACCTAGCTGTGCCCGCTTAACCAGCATCTACCCGAAGTAGTGCACACCAATGGCCGAATGTGCGACGCCATCCTTGCTTGGGGTAGTGGAGCCAACCGCGGAATTTCCGAAACCGCCTTATAGATCATGCACCACTGGCATTGCTTCCCGGCTTGTTTGAAGGCGACTCTCATTTCCAACACGTGAAATCTTTGGCGTTGACCGCCGTCTCAGAGTTGCAGTGCATGTACTGCCGATGGTCCAGTCCACGATTACCTTGTTCCGCTGTGTCCTTTTGGACTTTTGGAAAAATGACGGGAAACTTAAAATCGAATGACACCTGCTGAGCGCCCGCGTGAATTCAAGCAACTGTTATTTGCAGACGTCGCATTATAGATAAATCGGACGAAGTTCCTCTTGTTCTTTCAATGTTTACTGCGGCTACAATCCTGATGTTGAAAGAGGAATTAGGTGATTTCGGGACATTTGCCCCACTTTGTTGCCTCGTCGGCAACGTTCAAACGAGAGGGCTCCCAGTGCCATTCATTGATTTGCGTTAGCTCTCGGATCTCGGTCAGCCTGAATGCTACGAATTGCCGATATTTTCTTGGATTCACTTGCAACCAGGCGAGAAAGGTGAAAAAATCGTGCCAACCTTGCGCCAAAAACAGCTGCTTTGGAATTAACAGTAGCTTCAATGGCGCAACCTTCGGCTTCACCAACACCAAAGAACCTCAAACTCGGGATCCTTCGACGATGCAAATGTACGCTATTGCAGCGATGGCTTCTTCAGATGCATCCACGAAAATATACAGCTACACGGCTCAGTAATGTTCGGGAGAGTAGCCAGGGAAGTAGTAACGTAGAATTTCAACGTGATCAAGCTGCTGCAAAAGTTTCATCTATCGCTTCCAGTGCTCTAATGGTCCGTTAGGTATGCGCTCGTCCCAGCATATCCCTGAACGCCAGATATGTTGCACGAGCATCTTTTCGAGACTAATCCGCAACTAACCCGATGTGGTCAACGATGCTCATGACAACACGCAGAACTTCTCTTTTTGTCGGGTCAGTGTCGTCCAGCAGAAGTGCTTGAATTTCTTCCTTGAACACATCTTGGAAAACGAAGACATCCAGTTCCGGCTTCCAGATTATACCGAGGACCAGCTCGCTCGCGATGTTTCATAATCGCCTCTGCCGCAAGTGTAAACTGTTGCAAATACTCTTCTACGTTCCGTTTTTTACGAATTGGGCTGCGTACGGTGAGCAGGTGGAACCAAACGTCGCTACGTCCAAGACGAACACCTCGAAAGGCTTGGATGGTTCGTCCCACCACAGGGACAGCTGAGCTGATCGGTCTTCTTTCCGAATCAGGATCTGGTGGAACATCTTGCAGATATCGGCACTGATGGCCACCTCGAACTGACAAAACAGCTTGAAGCGGTGCGAGAAAATGTGGTCCAGCGATAAAGGCGGAGTTGAACGATTGGCCTTGAACCCTAGCAGCTTCGTGCCACACTGAAGCTAAACGACGCTCAAGACAGCGGGATCGCTTTGCCATCATGGGCCTGCTATTCGGGAAACCCACGTCGTCGTACTTCCACAGCAACCCAGTTTGGAACCTGCCTGACTCCGTACGAACTGAAGTGGTTTCAAGAATTTTCCTTGAGCGTCGATCTTCGTCGCTTCACATCGTAGATGATATTATGCCCACACTTTCCATAGCGAAAAACTCCTTAACAAGGTCGTGCTTCCATAGACCATAGTTTTTGGTCGGGTGAACGAACAGAAATGTGGAACAACGGATGCACGGATCGTTAAGAATCGGAGGACGTGCTTCCATAGACCGCCCAGTCTAGCCTGGTTTTGGCTGCGATCGGGCTACCTTTGACCCATTCTTTACTCATCCGTGTAGCCATCACGAACGAGTTATCCAAGCCGATCAGAATCTTTGGAACAGCATCGGTGTAGCTCTGAACTGATAAACCTTGCAGATGCGGGAACTGTTTGGAAAGTCCACTGAAGTCCAATGATTGTATCGGGAGGTTGAGGCTCTTCCTTTAAATCAAACCTCGTGGTGTTCGTAGTTCCTGAAATCTGCAACTGTATCAGCTGCGATTCATTTTCCATTGTAGACAGAGTGGATGAACGTCACCAGTCACACCATATTCTTCAGCTACCTACGATTCCACCAGTGATCGAGATGAACCGTCTCCAAAGGAGGAAAATGTGCGGATGATCTTGCCATTCCAGTGTTGCGACACCGGAAGTATCCGAAAAAGAAAGGGCTGCTTGAACTGACGATGAACTGTTACCGTACTTGTTTTTGAAGGTTCACTAGATTGGGGTAGCTGTGGATATTCTGAATAGAAGAGCACGTGATGACGATCCTCACAATAGTTTTCTCCACAGAAGTTCGCATGCAAGGGAACTTTCCGTGAGAACCCAGTTACCGACGACACAGGTAACGCTCCTGAACGAATCTCCAGCGATAACCGAGGGCCATCTTGTGGTAGACATGGCAGCCCATGATTTTGTGGCCGTCCTTCTGGCAGGCAACACATGGCTTTAGCTTGTTCTTCTTGCGATCGGTAATGCTGTATGAAACCTTCTTTTCCTCTGTAGCGTGTGTATTCATAAACATTCCTACTTGTTACGATGCCAATCCGTCTCGTTGATAAACGTCACCTCACTTACTACCTTCACAATATGATTCATATGGCAGCCGAATGTGGAGAGCGTTGGCTTGCTGGTACTTGAAAAGTAACAATTAAGCTTGAACGTGGCTGGAAGCTTACTCACCAACTTCTGAAGCAACAAGGCAACACCTTTACTTTCCTGAAGCAACACTTTTAGAACGTTCCTAAAGATTCGAGGTTCGAGATGCGTACCGTTTTGACTCATATTCCGATCACTTAAGGCCAACAGTGACTTTGAATGCATCTTAAAGGCATAAATAAGATGATATTTGTGAACATTTTAATTTATTCGCAAAGCCTAACTGTTGGCTGTTGGGTGTGCCGATAGAATTGTTAATTTAAACTTGTTTAATATTGTTTCAACGTAAAAGTATGAAACAACATTTTGATTCAAATGCCGAACACTGTGTTCATTCTGTCTCATATTCCGAACACCTTTATTCAAATTCCGAACAGCACGAATAAAGCGTATTCAAATGAAGAATTTCGCAAATAAATTAATTTAAGCTAGTTTTACTGGTCTCGACCTAAAGAATCATCACTACTCCCGAGGTATAAAATAGATTGTAAGACGTTAAAATTGAATTGCAAATGTCTGCCATTTCCTTGTTATTTGATGACATATTTCAGCGAAACATTTCAACCGAACCGTCATACAAAAACGGAGTGTTCGGAATTTGAGACAAAACGGTATTCGTTTCTCAGTAACTTGCTGTGATTAAGTGTAATAATTCGAAAGCATTGTTGTGACTATCAGCTTCCAAACACTATACAAGGGAGAAAAACTGGTGAGATCTCTTCATGATGGATTGTATTTGACTCTATTTCTAATATCTTATGCAATTTGGGTTGGGAGGGACTATCAGGGCACCCGATTAAAGAGGAGCGAATAGGAAGAGTAAAACTGTCAACCTTATATCGCTAATATTTCGTGCAAAAAGGGCGGGCTCATCTTCCTATTTGGTCTTTCTGGCAAGCAAGTGCTTGATTGTACGACTGTTTGTGTGATCTTACTTCTGGAAGAAGATTTTGTTTCCCTTGCGGGTTTTGCGCAACTGTCTCTGCTTACGGATCCGCCATTCGATTTTGGCCCTTCATGCATTAAGAGTCATAAGTCTTGAACTGATTGTTTTGTTAGAACTGATCAATAATACCGGTGGATACCATGTTACAATAGATGCCAGCTTATATCATCATCATCAATAGGTATTAGAAATAGACCAAGCTGAGGGTCGAGGTTTTTTTGTGTTCAAAGTTTTCTCTATTTCCCAGAGATAGAGTATCTTCGTTCTTGCCACACGATACACACATGCAAAACTGGTGAATTGGCGAAGAAAGCGCATAGTCAATAACTGTGGAATTGCTTATAAGAACATAAAGCTGAAAAGCAGGCTCTATACCGGTTGGAACGTAAATCCAAAAAGAAGAAGAAGTCTTTATTAGTTCTGTGGTAATTTCCATGCTCATAAAGCAAACCCATGCTGAAGGTGTTTTGACATCAGGTCGATCCAGGATTCAATTGGATACTCTGCAGTAAATACTAACAGAATCAGAGACTTAAGCCATTAATGCTCAGTGTTGATTGCGTATAATCTCAACCAGAATTCTTAATACAACGTAGCTGCTACAGAAACTACGGATGATTTGGCTCATAGCGTCATAGCAACACTCTGATGAACTCGACCCCATTTTACGGCTGGTACCTAAATGGACCTATACACATTCCTTCCGCAGCATTACTCCAGTTCTGAAAATGTGCTGCTACACATTCGTTTGTCATTACCAACGCAATACCTTCGCCTAGTTCTGTTTTTGTCGCTCAAAATTGTTTACCGTCGTCTCTGTATTGTTGTGGTGGCATTTTTTAAGCATCATCCATCCAAACGTCCGCCAGTTTGGGGTTGCGAAGCGGGAGGTTGGAGGCTAGCTGATGTTTAACTGCTGCGAGCTTATTCTCTCCCTTCTTCTCTGGTGGGCAAAATATTGTAGTGTCATAGGAAATGGATAACAATCACTAGTTTGTCCAAAAACAGCCGACAAAATAATTCAAAACAAGCAATAATTGGGAATGAAATAGAAACACAAAATTCCAAAATAGTATTTAATGATATATTTTTCATCGAAAACAAAAGGTGAAAATAAGCCCTACAGTATTAGAAGTTTTCCACAGAAAAAAAGCGTCTTCAAAATAGCAATAATGCTTACAGTTATATTGGCACAGTTTGTTTTTTATCTTGAAATATTTAAAACATTCTAGGACTACTTCAAAATATGTAGTGCTTCTTCCTAGTTGCTTATTTGTATTTATTTTGCAAGAATAACGATTGATTTTTTTTATCCTTGCATATTTTTGTCAATTTACCGACAGAAACTGTATACATATTTGTATTTTAGTGCTTAACTTTTTTTTTGCTAAAAATGTTTAAACTGTATTATTATTATTTTTATTATTATGTATTATTTCAAAGGTTACTTTTGATAAAGCACAGAGTGTTCCCCATTATTCACCCCTTGTAAAAAATAGCGTTCCCCATCATTAAACGCTTGTTAATTTGGCTGCCCTTCTCGGGGTCCGAACACGATACCGGTGCTTCTGTGTGCCGTCGTCGCCGTAAATGACGAGAGGGCTGCCATTTTTGCTACCCATTACCGATGATGACGAATTTGGTTATGGTTATAATTTTCTCTTTTCTCCCTTATTCACGCGGTCTCGCGACTCTGCCAGCAGCAGCGGATCTTTAATCCACGTTCCATAACCGGACAAATGGTGAATATAAAATGCCTGTTGTTATTATGGAAAAGGTCTTATGAGTGTCGACGGCCGACCTGGCTGTGGCTGCACGCTGTTGGACAGAGAAGGGGAGATAGCGAGCGCACGAAAGCATACACCGCACATATGAGTAATTGGACCAAATTCCTGGCCATAAGGCAAAATAATTTTCTGTGATTTGTATTATAAAATGTTTGAAAATATACCATATTATGTTGTGACCATTTTATAAGAATACTCTACAAAAGCATGACTTAATATCTCAGCGATGAATAGACCAAAATTTGAGATCAATCATTACCATGATCGTGTATGTTCTTTTAAGAGAACTTGCGGAATTTTAGCGAAACAATGTTCAAAAACAGTTCAACATTCATTCAAGTCATCGTGCAAAAAATTGGGATCACCTCTCAATATGAACATCTTCTTCTTCTTCTTGGCATTACGTCCTCACTGGGACAGAGCCTGCTTCTCAGCTTAGTGTTCAATGGGCAAATTTTCTTCTCGTTCCTTTTCTGTCTGCGTTGGATTCGCTTTGGCACAAATTTTCACTGTGTGGGATTCACTTGCGTGCCTATCTACTAAACACTAGTCCTCAATTTCGGCGATAGTCTGGATCCCCCAAGATTCCTCTAGATGCGGCTTCTTCAGAGAAGGCTGTGTATCTGCACTTCTATTACGCTCTTGACGTTTTTCCACTCTGTGCTCTTGCACTCTACGCAGTCTGTCAATGGTTTGCTCTTGCATGTTGAGCAGACTGCCTTTCATCTTCCTCCGATCCTCTGTCTCCTTCCGTCGTCCTTTTCTTCCCTTCTCGCTTTTTTCTCCTTCTGATTTCCCCCAGCGTCAGAGGTTGTCACCAGTACCGGATGGGGAGACGTCCACACTGACCGGCGGTTATCGCAGGGGATATCTTCATCTTCTTTCTTCGCCAGGCTGACTTGTGTGCCGAGGTCGGACAAACGATTCCGGTTGGGGGTAGACTTTCGGTTCATTAGCGCCCCGACGATCCGATGCCAGGTACCGTTCTCTGCCTCTCGTTTCACTGGTCTTCCCACCAGTTTTTCTGCAAGATAGACATTAGATTCCATAGGTTTGGATTGGTTCTTCCGAGAGCTTCCTCCAGAGTCTTCCTCTGAAGATCTCTTCAAGAGATTCCTACGGGGATATCCCCTAGAACTCCTCAGTAGATTTTCAATAGCATTTTCTCCAAGGATTTCATCGAAGATTTTTTCTGAGGATTTTTTCCATGAATTTCTGCGAGATATTCCCCTTAGAACTCCTCTGGATTTCTTCCAAGGATTCCTCCGGAGTTTTTTTTTCCAAAAATTTCTCCGGGAATTCCCCTAGAAAATCTTCGGAGATCCTTTTCAAGAACTACTCCGGAGATTTCGTCCAAAAATTCTGGAGATTTCGTCCAGAAATCCTTTCGGAGATTTCTCCCAGGAATTTCTCCGGGCATTTTCTCTAGAAATTCCTTTGAGTATGTTTCCAGAGAATTCGGGGAAATCCTCAAGCATTCCTCATTGGATTTTCGTTAGGATTTCTTCAGGGGAATTTCTGGACATAACTCCCGAAGGAGTTCTTGGGGGATATCTCCGGAGATATCCCCCAAGAACTCCTTCGGGAGTTATGTCCAGGAATTCCTCGCTGGATTTCGTTCAGGACTCTGGGGATTTCGTCCAAAATTGTTCCGGGGATATCGTCCAGGAAATCCTCCGGGTATTTCATTAAGAAATTCTTCCGGGAATTTCCTCAACATTTCTTGTAGGATTCCTCCGGAGATTTTTTCCAGGAATTCCTCCAGGGGGTTCCCCCCAGAAAACCTTAGGCGATTCTCTCCAAGAATTCTTCTGGAGATTTCGTCCAGAAAATCTTTCGGGGATTTCTTCATCCAGGAATTTCGCTGGGGAAGTATACCAGGAATTTCCCCAGAGATTTCAACGATTCCTCCGTGGAAATTCTCAAACGCCATCGTGCTAAACGGGCTGTGTCCTCGGTACAAGCACATACAGCATTGTCCGTTTGTTCTTTACATGATGACCACGGTCATAGTCATCACAACCATTCACCTTTATCGGGGCTTTGGACCTGTAGCTCTGGTTCTCAAAAGTTTCAAGTTCTTTCGGATATGCATCCATGTTGAACCTGTCGGTGCGATATCCAGGTACTTTTCTGACACAATAATTACACCAAACCGAAGACAATCCGTCAAAAATCTCTAAAATGGCGGCAATTTGAACTTGTTTTAACCATGAAACTGGTCCCATAACTCCTATATGCGCCGACCGCTCTACACAGACTGCACCGCACAGGTTGGTCCAAGCTGGAATGGGTAGGACCCCACTTGTGGGTCTCTTGCCATATAAACACGACTCGTTTTGGCGCACCGACCGGCACACACAAACACACCGGAGAGAAGTGCCATAAAACCGTGTGGCAGTAATAGACTTTTTATTTGATTTGCTCTCATTCCTTTCTAGCACTGGACCGCGTCAAACATATGCTGGTTTGGTTGGAGCTCCGCCGGTTTGAAACCTACTTGAAAAGGGATGACTTCTCAGCTGGGTGATGGAGGGAGGGGCGTCTGTGCGACAAGTGCAGAGGAAAACTGCAATGCCACTGCATCTGCAGCGTCAATAATGTTGCATTTCTCGACTCTCGGAGTCTTGTACTTCTCTAATGAATAGCGGTCACGTTCAACCAACCGGAAGTTTTTTGCGCAATCCGACAACGACAGGCTACAAGGGGGACAATTCTCGCGAATAATAAAATGTCGAGCAATTAAAGCTTGTCAGGGGAATCCAATTGAAGCAGATTGAACCGGGAGATGTTTCACACTGTGCCGGGCGCAGTGAAACTAACATCCTTTTGAAACAAGGTGTTGGGGATTATTGCATTTTTTGAATAACTGGGGTGGTCTGCCCAGAACATATATGCCCACACGCTATACAAATCTTTCACTTCAGGATTATTATCAGAATTCCAAGTCTGAAAGACTTCCTGTAAAAACTAACTTACCTGAGTTACCTCAGAGATGTCAAAAATGTTTGTTTGCGGATGCCTCAGGTCGCCAAAGGACGAAACTTGCGTATCATCAGTTATATATTGCAAAAAAAAGTTTGGATATTTTATATTTGCAAAAATAGAAGATTGCTCCTAATAATTCCAAAATTCAATTTGAAATACCCCCACATAAGCCAAAATCTCTTCCAATAAATTGGTCATATGAAGCTAAGTATCTAGGGCCCATGCTGAATAAAAAATAACTTTCAAAATCACATATTCAAGCAAAATGTAACAAATGTGTGGAATGTCTGTATCCACTTATTAATAGAAAATAAAAAAATTATCTCAAGAGCAAGTTTTTTATCTTCAAACAAATTTTCAGGCCAGCAATGTTGTATGCTGTACCAAGGATTCAAAATATGTTTTTGAAAATGATTTTGAAACTCTCTCCCTGGTATAGTTACATAGAATATCCAATGTCAAATCATTGGATATTCTATGTAACCAATGTAGAATCATTGGAACAAATGTCGAATAAAATTATAAATAGTGTTAGACAACAATCGCTGCAATCTTATACTGCCACGATAAATGCGTTCTACATCTAGGTTAAGTTTTTACTATCCTCAACAACTCTGACAACCTGTAGCACAAAATTATGACTAGCTGGAATACTTCTGAAAGCGACAGTGGATTCAGTTACCCAAAGTTTACAGGTGACACATAGTTTTATCTTTGAGACACGCAAAAAGGATAATTTTGTTCCACTTTTTTAATATCTCAACGCATTTTTAGAAGTGTGGTGTCTTCTAATGTGATGGAGGCTATCTCATAAGCTCTAATTTAACATAAAACTATAAGTGATATTTTTCTCCTCTTAAGGCCAACTTTGTACAAACGTTTGTTCAAGAATTACAGAGCATTTTGAATGAAACACTCCTAACACCGGTTATTTTAGAATAACATTTATTAAATGATTTCAGCAAACATGTTTATTGTTGTTAACAATTCAAAAACCATAGTTTTTTCAAAGATATAAACCTTCTATTTCATCTTATTTTGAAGTAAGTAACCATTTTTGTTAAAAAAAAACGAAACTTCTATCTGAAAAATACCTATTCAGGCTAACAATCACGCATTGTTTCATTTTGTTCCGTCGTGTTCCAATACCATTTAGAAATTACTATTTATTGGCCCATCTTTTTTATGTAACTTTAAACCAAATATTTTGAATTCTTTGTTGATACTAGAATGTTATTTATAATTGAAGAGCATCTCTATTTCGCAATAAGTGAACTGTTTTGATTATGTATAGGATTTTGACTCTTACTCTAAACAATAAGGCTACAATCTACATGCGTAAAAAGAGATCTATTTTTCTATGAACAAGAACATCTCGTTTTTCCGACCACTAAACTCCATCGAATAAAGTCCTAAGAATGTACTAAGATAACCAATGCTGCATTAATGGTTTTCAGTAATGACATTGACCCTCAAACATTCACATAAGTAAACGAAGTGTTATATTGATTTATACAGCTCTACTTGATCCTACAAGAGCTCCATGCACTACAGGCCTTGAGATCTTCAAACTTAAGCAGTTTTAAATACATTGCTTTTATTTATAGTACATATTTTTATTCACCTTAACGAAGAGCACCCGTTGAAGCTTAATAATATGAGTGTACTGGACGCGTACTGCTTATAAAACTAAAAGTTATTATGCTGATACTCTTGTAGATCTTAAGGCATATCTTTCTGGAAGTTTTTGAATGACTTAGAACAGGCCTGCCAAACCTTTTCGGCTCTTTTTTATATAAATGATTGATGCGTTCGCAAAAGTCCGATATTAGACATTTTTACCTCAAACGAAAACTTAATATTATCTCTATCTGATCCATGTACAAAATTTTTAATTTTTATGAAGTATTTTGCAAGCGAGGCAAATAAGAGCAACAATCAGTCCGGCCGCACGAGATTTTCGACCAAACTGCATCGATTGCCTAAAATTTAGGATATTTTGTGGTTAGAATGGGTTAGAAAGATATACAACAGAGCTTCCATTTGGGGTAAACATTTCGCATATCGTACTATTACTGCGGACGTATCAACCATTTATGTTAAAACTGAGACAAAAAGGTGGGTCAGTCCTGACCTAAAACTTGTGGTGTTTTCACCAAAAATCGCAGTTAAATTCTTCAAATATTTCAGGGTGTGTACTTTATACTGAATTCTTCAATATGTAATGAAACTTTTTGATGATTTATATGGTCCACAATAGTTCCGACGCAATCAATTTAGATTTCATGATTTTATTAATTGAATTACTAAGAGCATAAATATTCGTCACTATGTCACTTATTAGGTATGCAGATTTCATGATCCAGATGAGATATAAAGTTAGAGTCTTTGACAAAGTTGTTCAGGAGATCAAAGATATCCGAAATACAAATAGTTTGGTTTGATATTTTAACGCTAGGTGGCGCTTGTGAGCATGTAAAATTGAGCATTCTAAACTTGTTCTATCTTGTGGCCAACAAGAAATAGAAAGACTGAGTCTTCGGCAAAGTTGTTGAGAAAATCAAGGACAAACCGTTTGGTTGTAAATTCTGCCACTAGGTGACGCTTGTGAGCATATAAATTAAATATATGAAAAGAATTCTATCTTGTAAACCACATGATATAGATAGCCCGAGTCTTCGGCAGAGTTGTTCAGAATGTCTAGAACATTAGGAAGGCAAACAGTTCGATTTATAGTTGTTTCGTCTGGTTACACATATTTATATGAGTACTTTATACAAAATCTTTCTCATAAAATTGATAAAAAAGAATGAAGTTTTCCAAGAGATTTAAGTGATATTGGTTTGATTCTCTCCATATCCGAAAAGATCAAGTCAGATTCACTCCGTGTTCAAGTGATTCAAGTTTGCTTCGCTCCAAGTTGAATCACGTCACATTCATTGAATTCCCATGTGATTCAGGTTTGATTCACTTCATATTCAAATGAATCATGCTTGATTTGCTCCATATCCAATTGATTCATATCTCATTCACTTCATATTCAGCTGTTCAGGTTTAATTCACACAATTTCCAAGTGATTCATGTCTGATTTACTTGATATTCAAGTGTTTCAAGTTTGATTCACTTCATTTTCAATTGGTATATTGCTTATTCACTTCATATTCTAGTGATTCAGGATTGATTCACCTCATATTCCAGCGATTCATGTTTGATATGCTCCATATTCAAGTGATTCATGTAAAAGTTCTGAAATATTTTTTTCTATATTCACCTGATACATTTATAAATGAGTTGATATTGAAGTGGTTCAGGTGTGATTCACCTCGAATTTAGGTTATTCGGTTTTGTTTCACTGCATTTTCCAGTGATTCAGTAAATCCGACTTCATGTTCAAGTAGTTTAGGCCTGGTTCACTTAATTTTCATGTGATTTATGTATATTTTATATATAAGTGTTCAGGTACGATTCACTCCATTATCTAGAGACTCAGGGCTTTTTTACTATTCCTCATATTTATTTGAGAAGCCATCTGTACTCTTGGCCGCTACTGTGCCGGGGTTCGAAGTAGTTCTACCACCGAGTAGATAGAAGAGTGATCATATATTTGCAGCTGTTGGTCTAATCCATATCCACATAGCCATAGTCCATTGTTGTGCAGTGGTTCATTTTTCCGTGATTTCATGTCGTTTGAGGCATTGGTGCCTACGAAGAGGGTCAGTGTGTCTCAGTCACCATCCTATACTGACGAAGAATATATGTGCTCCCCAATTGGCTTGTTTGGGGGTGTCCTGTTTTTTAACATATTCTGATTCTACGTTAAAAACGGAGCCAAAATGAAAAATTGCATATTTTTCCATGCGCTGCTACTAGATCAATGCACTATGGTCCAGGAATCAGTTTTACGCGGAAAGATGCATTTTGAGCTTTAGAATGAAACATTAGACAAAAACGGTCTTCCACAAAGTTGTTTGTATTAGTAAGGTCCTTTGTTCGGTGTTATTGAAAATTAGGGTGGACCACATTTTCATAGAAATTGTGTAACTAACTTTCTTATTTGTACAAATTATATTATACATCCTTCAGCAGAGTTTTAGACCATTCAATTTCAAGCAACTTTGCCAAAAAAAGTTTTTTTGTATCTCTTAAATTGATCGATTTAGAGCTATTTTCCTACGGTGACATAGGGTGGTCCGAACAAAACTGGTTTTCTGGCTCTAGAGTTTTCAATTCAAATTTCTCATCAAAGTAGTCTATGAAACACTTTTAGAGCTCTAAAAAATGCGTAATTTGGTGAGTGAAGGAACTCGCTATCTTCTTCCGTTTGGGAGTTATTGTTGTTTTTCTCTCAAAAACACGCCTACTTTGATTGTCAATATCTCTGATTGGGGCAAATATAAAAAATATCTTTTGACGGCATTTAAAAGGCAAAATGAAATTGTATATTATATCAAAAAATTACAGATGTGTTATTTTTGTAACTCTTATAAAATGTCTTTAAAAACCAATATTTTTTATCACAAAAACTTCAATAACTTTTGAACTAAAATAGATATCATCAATCTTTTTGCATGAAAATTTTCGTTTTATTAATTTCTAAAAGTCGTTCATAGACGACTTTGACGAGAAACTAATATTAAAAAAACTAGAGTTGAAAAACTTATTTTTGTTGGACCACCCTGCGATGATTAGGAAAAATTGCTCTAAATTGGACAAATTTCGAGCTACAGAAAAACTTTTTTTGGCAAAGTTGGTCAAAATTTCAAGTTCTTCCGCTTTGCCTAAGAGTATATACCAGTATTTTTGCAAATAAAAAAGTTGAATATATGATTTGTGTGATATTGTGGGCCACCCTAGTTTTAAATGACACAGTATGAAAGCTAACATTTTTAAAAACAGTTTTGTAGAAGATCATTTCTGTCTAAAATTTTATTTTCATGCTCAAAATGCAAAATTATGAAGAAATACATACCATGCAAATCTTCAAAATAGTTTTAGAGCCCTATCTTTCTTATTTCAGATTTCTCGTCAAAGCGGTCTATGAACGACTTTAAGAACTTAACAAAACGCAAATTTTCATGCAAAAATATTGATGATATCTATTTTAGTTCAAAAGTTATTGAAGTTTTTCTGCTTAAAATTCTTCGTTTTTCAGGGCATTTTATTAGAGTTACAAAAATAACACATCTGTAATTTTTTGATATAATATACAATTTCATTTTGCCTTTTTAATGCCGTCAAAAGATATTTTTTATGTTTGCCCCAATCAGAGATATTCACAATCAAAGCAGGCATGTTTTTGAGAGAAAAACAACAATAACTACCAAACGGAAGAAGATAGCGAGATTCTTCACTCACCAAATTACGCATTTTTTAGAGCTCTAAAAGTGTTTCATAGACTACTTTGATGAGAAATTTGAATTAAAAACTCTAGAGCCAGAAAACCAGTTTTGTTCGGACCACCCTATGTCACCGTAGGAAAATAGCTCTAAATCGATCAATTTAAGAGATACAAAAAAACTTTTTTTGGCAAAGTTGCTTGAAATTGAATGGTCTACAACTTTGCTGAAGCATGTATAATATAATTTCTACAAATAAGAAAGTTAGTTACACAATTTCTATGAAAATGTGGTCCACCCTAATTTTCCATAACACCAAACAAACGACCTTACTAATACAAACAACTTTGTAGAAGACCGTTTTTGTCTAATGTTTCATTCTAAAGCTCAAAATGCGTCTTTCCTCGTAAAACTGATTCCTGGACCACTGTGCAATGCCATGATTAGAAATATAAGAAGTTTATAATTGAAGTCATTTATTAAAATATGTTACACGAACTAAGGCTGATACAAATATTAATTTTCTTTTATGTCACCCCCCCCCCCTTCGAAAATCCGAAAATTTTGAGGGAGAGAAAAAAAGAGATTCAACATTTTTTTTGACATCAGTAAGGTTTTTTCAATTTACAAAGTAAAAAACAAGTAAAATAATGATCCAGAGGACGATTAAAAACAGTTTAACAACTATCATTAAAAATAAAAATTCGAAAAAATAACTTTTTTCATTTATATTTTTTTGTTCCTTATTTATTTTTATCCCCCCCCCCTCGTACCTTCCAAGTGGTCTCGGACATAAAAGAAATTTAATATTTGTATCAGCCTAATTTTGTAATGATAAAAAAAATAAGTATGGAAATCACTTTTATTACCCCCCTCGGCAAATTTTACTTTGGGACGAGGTGTCATTATGTAAATTGAAATGTCATTAAGTCAACGCGATGAAATCATTTTTAATCATATGCTTTATCAAAATTAGGATATTGAAGCGCAATAAAATCATGTTACTCTAAAAAAACTGTTTTTTCGATCAAGCTACAGAAAACCGTCAATTTCCCACCTCTAAACAACCCAATTAGGCATTTTGCGGCTAAATTCTCTTTTTTCCGCTTTTCAGCAAAACTTGAAAGCATTGGTGCCAGTATCTGTAAACTTTGACAGGTACTGGCACCATTGTTTTTAGATTTCTCGAAGGATAGAAAGAGAGCGATTTTCTGGTGACGTCACCGTGCAATGAGCAATTGGTTCCTAAAATTTATAATAAAATCTTGTTTTTATTCAATAACGCGAAAGAGCATGTTACTGCAACCAATTTAGCAATTTTTCCCACTGAAATAACCGCTATATCATGTTTAAACTTCAATTTGAAAATTGGGTCCATAAATTAACCTTGACACTTTTGATCATGTTTGACGTTCGCCTTATCGACAAAAACACCACAGGGGTTTTAGTTTTAACACTGGGGTTGTACCTATTTGACATTTCTGAAGGATCACGAAAAACAAAATACACCCAAAATTTGAATTTAAGCCAAGAGATGTGACAAAATCTAAAAAAAAACATTAAAGAATGTGTTTTGGACTTAAACCAACGGAAAACATTAGAAAATTGAGTAAACATGTATTTTAGACCTAAACTTAAGCGTTTGACTCTGAAATTCGGACAGGGCTTTAGGTTTAGGCTTTAGGCTTTTATGTAGGGGGGGGGGGATTCGAACCTCGAGATTGCGGGCCCTCCATATACTCTGCGCTGATTTGCTACATATTTGAATCACTTTATTTGGATTCACTTCATTTACCATTGTTTTACCGATTTACTGCATATACAAGTGTTTCAAACTTGATTTAATTCATTTTTAGTGTTATTGAGCAACTAAGTTGTATCTTATTTATGGTTCAAATGACTCAGGTCTGACGCTCTTAATTTTCAAATGATTTAGGTTGTAATCTCTTAATAATCAAACTGTTTTGCTTTATATTCATTTTTTTCAGGTCTATTTTACTAAATATTTCAGTAATTCAGGACAGATTTAGTTCGTACGCAAGCTATTCAAGATATCATTGACTTTCTGAACAAAGACTCAAACTCTCTATCTCATCTGAGTCAGCAAAAAAAAAATGCTTGAAATGGTCAATTGTTTATGCTCACTAGCGCTATCAAGTTGCGAAATTTTGAGCCGAATGGTCTGTCCTCTAGTTGTCCTTGACTTTCTGCACAACTTTGTCGAAGATTCGAACTTTATGTCTCATGTGGATCACAATATAGGACTAGTTTGGAATGCTCAATTGTACATACTTACTAGCGCCACCTAGCGGTAAAATTGCGAACCAAACTGTTTGCCTTCCGGATATTCTTTATTCGCTGAATAACTTGGCTGAGAATGCTTCTTTACAAATCATTAGGATCTCGAGATATAGCATTGGGAATTAACCTGTTTTGATGTGATGCTAAACTTTTTAGGGAGTGATTCAGTGAAGATAAATCGAAGCCAAACCTCAAATTTTCTAGAGCAGAAATCTAGAGAACCAAACATCCTTTTATGCTAAAAACTTGATCGATTGGTCACTAGCTTGTGGTGACCAATCGATTATGTTTTCAGCTCAAACAAAATGATGTTCGATTCTCCAGATTTGTGCTCTTGAAATATTTTAGGTTTGGCTTCGATTCATCTTCACCTTAAATCGAAGTTTTAGTGTGTAATCCAAACAATATTTAGTCAATGTTACGTAAAATTACGGCGTTTGTGCCTTAAACTAACGTCAATTTACTTGCTCTAATACGTCGGGCATCTACGGGCCTTCCTTAGCCGAGTGGTTAGAGTCCGCGGCTACAGGATCTTTTCGCAATGGAAATTTCCTTGACTTCTCTGGGCATAGAGTATAATCGTACCTATCACACGATAAACGAATGTAAAAGTGGGAAGCTTGGCAAAGAAATCTCTCAGTTAATAAATGTGGAAGTGCTCAGAGTAACACTTAGCTGAGAAGCAAGCACTGCCCCAGTGAGGATGAAACTCAAAAAAAAAGTTTGTCTCTGATAAAACCGTTGCAACTTCTTCGTTACTTCACAAAAAAAAACATTTAGATTTCATTTTGAAGCTCAGCCTCTTAAATCCACATATGACAGCCAATCTTGTATGGGTAGCATACAAGTCGTTCCTGGATTTGTGAAGATAGCGTCGAAATTAATTAAAACTTATTTAAATTGCTTTCATATTTATGACATCCATGATTTATGCCGTGCTTCTGAAAGGCAACCGTACCCTATATCATAGATCAATATTTTTCCGATCCACATTCCGTGAATTTCTATCGCCACTCATTAGGGTGCCAGCACGTTACCATTCCTAAAGCAGCCATTTACGTATTCATTTTTTGCACCTTCAAACCGGTATCCACGAGAGCCACTTTCGGTCACTTACCACCGGCTGGCGCTCCGGTCTAATCTAGGTTTCGAACAGCTCCAAGCATTGAGCGTTTGGATCAGAATGTCTTTTTTTTTGCTCTGCACTGCACTTATCTCCTCCACTTGGCTTCCACCAGCTGCGAATTCCGATCAAAGGGAAATTATATAATTATTACAACCAGAGATATTGGTACAAAACATCAAACAGAGTGTATTGAACATTTTAACCAGTTAGTTGTTGAAGTAATACAAAAAATCTCTAATTTTTGAAATGCCATCACAATAATAAAAGATCTTGATCAATTTTTATCTAAATTATAATAAAATTAGAAGTAATAATTAATATTGAAACAATTGGTCAATTGGAAACAAATTAAATATATTATTTCAGAAGTTAAATTTCACGAATTTCACATAATTATAACAAATTCTGTTTAAATTATGATAAAATGGGAAAACGTTCTTATATCCACGTTTTGCAAAATGTCTAAATATTATCAACCTTGAATAACAACTTTGATATAAATGAATTCTTTTTCTTTTATACTTTTCTGATCAGGATAGTGGAGCTGCAGGCGATCGATGCGATGCGATGGAGGTACTTGTAGGCATAAAAGTTTGCTCTGGTTGACTCCGTTGTGCGTTGTCTGTGTCTTCTACGGTAGGCGCGCGCGGTTGTAAATAGTAATATGAAAAATGACAGCGTTTCTTACCTCCCGGAGCCCTGCTTGTTATTGTAGTTGTTGTTGTTGTGGTCAACTCAGAAGCCCTGGGAAGATGCCAAAAGGAGGCAAAATATAAATTGATGACAGCATAAAACAGGACGGAAGAGAAGCTGAACTTTCCTGTGTAGAGACCATCAAGAAAACGAGAACGACACAAATGTCCAAGAATTAGGTTTTTATTTTAATTTAACATTTTTCTCGTTTTATATTTTAATTTTATTACATAAAGGTAATTATACTAATAAAATATAAACTAGTTTTTTTATTCGTTCCGTTGGTTTGATTTGGAGTGCTCTTGTTTGGGCACTTCTACAAGCACAATCTCAGAGCACATGGATGCATTTCTCAGATTCGTGTATCATCCATCGCACAGTGCGTTGAATGTTTGGAGATGCAGTCAAAAATCGAAAAAAAAATAAACTACATTTCATAAACTTATTACGCGTGGGAAAGATGGAAGAATTATGAAAAAATCCACGTGCTCAGGTGGGATTCAGGGGTCTATTTTGTAAATCGAGCATATTCATGTGACTCGTCTGTAATCATTGTCGATCAAAGTAAGCATGCATATTTCAGATGTCACCCGTCGACTCCCATAGTAATCCAGTCACATAGAGTGACAACTGTCGAGAAACCCGAGTGACAGAGCCGTGTCGAGCGTATTTTTTGGTCGACAGTGACTCCAGTCGAATCATTTTGATCGACTCGACTTATAAAATAGGCCTCTCAAATCCACGACTATTATATGGTAGACGAGTGCTTTACCAACTAAGCTATCAAGTCACTTAATAGTTGATAGTTATAGCGAATATTATTAGGCGTGTAAAGTACGGAAGACTTCAGTGGACTGGTCACTTAATGCAAACGTTAAAGAAAATATTGCGAAAATAATATTCAGCAGGGAACCAAGTGGAGGTCGGCGATTTGATTTCGTGGAACATCAAGAATGCGCTTGACTGTACGCAGTAGACCTGGTGACCTTAAACGTTCGGGGCAACTAGAGAAATATCTCCCAAGACCGACGAAGATGGAGATCTTCGCCTGGCAATGACGTGACGCTACGCTGTACATCGATAACATCAAGTTTATTTTTAATAAAGCATTTATTTAGTAAATTAGGACATTCTAAGAATATCCCTAAAACATAACATGAAATTTGATTTTGTCTATGAAGCCACTCACTGTGAGTCGGGGTTTCCTTCCCCCATCACGGTTGGGTATGTGTGAATGAGTGGAGCCCCCAGAAAAGTGGTTTGTCGATGGCCAGATTGACTTGCTTGTGCTGTCTCCCTTCTTTCTGGACCACATAATTATTTTTTGTTGAGGAGACAAACAAGCATCCAGCTCTGGCAACATCTTGTAGAAGCAGAAGCAAGCAGCAGAAAAAAAACCACTCACCTGGGGGTGATAAGTGTATGTACCGCTCTATAGATGTGTGTAAGCGAGTGTGGTTTGCGGTAAAAATGGAAAATAAAACATCAAGAGCCTTGGCAGACTCAAGGTTGACACAATTTAATCAGTTGCAGTGGTCCTACGAACAACGACAACAACTTACGACAGCATGACATTCCGATCAGGAACCACACCTTTGCTCAGAAACGCGCTGCGCTGCTGCTTTGATGGGGTTTCGTGCAGTTGAGATATCTTCTGTTGTGACATTGATTGGCTTGAGATCTATTGAATCGAACACAAATTGATACAGCTGGCTTGAGGAGCCGTCCATAAACCACGCTATCTCCGGGCCCGATAGTAGGTACGGTGAAAACTATCATTCTTTATTGATTGACTACAGGGTATGAAAATTATACGTAAAAAATTAAAAAAAAAACAGTAAAATTTTGTTGCTCCTGAACGTCACTTTAGGAATATTCGTTATCTAATTATCCATAATGCTTTAACATATCATTCTGATATGGTATGGCACACAAATTGCGTAACGCTAAAAATGTATAACGTTTCACCGAACACCCTACCCTCTTATAACGTAACGCTCATTCAAGACATCCACCCTATTTCAAGATATTATTAGAAAAAGCAGACTGCAGTTTGACAATGTTTTTCTTTGTTTTTTTAGTTTCAAATGAAAATACCTCTTTTCTTCGTCTAGGACACGTATTTTGTATACCGGGATGTTTGATTTTTGCAATCGCAAAAAAAAAAATGTTTCGTAACGGTTTTCAGAACCCTGAATTGTAACAATAAGTAACGGAAGCTTAAACTCAATCCCCCATTTCATGCGCTACGTAATTTGTGTATGATGCATATTGGAACTTAACAGCATGCCCGAACAACACACCTTTGCAAAATAAATCAAGATTTGTTTGAAGTACCACCAATTTGAAAGCATTTGACTTTAAAACAGATTGACCTATACCGGCGATATATCTTCTCTTATAGTACTTATTTCGGGCTTAGTTCATAAGTTGATTCTTTTTGCTAAAACCCTTTGATTGGAAATACATGCATAAGATTGGAAGAGAAATATAAAGTAACAACCTCTTACAGTTCATTTGATTCAATGTTGCCACACTTATTGATCTATTGCCTCCATGACCTCAATATTGTTTTAAGAATCGTCCCCTAATACACCTAGCAAAATCAAAATAGCACCACCCAGTTTTTCCTTGTTACCTTAAAACTATTAGCTATATAAATGAGCACACTTTAATTTAAAATACACAAGAGCATTATTTGATTGATTTTTAGACTAAACATTTTAGCATAGATTCCAGAAACTTCAATTTCAATTTCAATTCTGTTATATAACTTTGGCTGAGCATTATTTTTGTTTACTTTAACAATATATTTAGGCTAAGACTTTAACAACATATTAGGCTAAATGAAAATGTGTTTTTCTTCTTGTGCCAATGAAATCATATTTTAGGTGACCTGGAAAATTGGCAAATTAATTCCGGAGAATGTTCCTGGATTTATCTAAAAAATGTTACTTAATCTTTCAAAAGTTCAGTTTTCCCTCGCAATTTCCTCAAAAATTCTTCAATGTTTTTTATATATTGCTTCAATTCCCAGAATTATTTAAGAATTGAAAACAACATTGCTTTTGAAATGTCTTTTGCCTTAGAATCTTTAGAGGAAATTTGTTGAAAACTCCCCAGGAAAACTTTTGCTTCAGAAATTAGCGTAGCGGTAAAGGAATGTGAAGAGAAACAACGGCAAAAGCAAAATAACTTGGATGGGGGGAAATATTTATTAAGATATTCATAAATAAATTTGTATTGATCTTCCTTAAAACACTTCTGAAGAAATAGTTGTACTAATTATTGACAGAATCCATATTCTTGATTTGAATTTTTGTGCAATACGAAAATTCTGATTGACCTTCTTGAGAATTTTTTTATTTGTAGATTCGTTAGAGATGTTTAAACTATCCTGTAATTTACCTCTAGAGAAAAGTTAATAAAATATATTTCATTGTGCAATTACAATCTATTGTTCCACCTGATTTAACATTTTGTTGTATCACCTTTCATCGCATGACGCTTTGAGGATTTTCGTACACATTTTTTCTTTACTCTAAAAAGCAACATTTTATTGAATCTAATAAAAAACAAATTATAAGAGTTATATATTTTGAAAAAAAAAATGCGGAATTCTTATACGTATATTTGAAAGTCCATCAGGAATTTCTCAACAAATTTTCGAAGTTATTCAATAGTTTCCACCAATATTAAAATTCAATAATATCTTACATTACGAATTTCATCATAATACATCTTTCTTTAATGTCCTTAAAAATATCGGCAACATTATCGCGTTAAACATTTTAAATGCGTCATTTGGTGAGTGAAGCAACGCGCTATCTCTTTCCGTTTAGGAGTAGTTTTTTATTTTTCTCACAAAAATATGCCTACTTCGATTGTGAATATCACTGATTGGAGCAAACATAAAAAAATATCTTTTGACATTCAAAAGACAAAATAAAATTGTAAATTATATCAAAGAATTACAGAAGTGTTATTTTTGTAACTCTAATGATATTCAGGGCTTTTTTTTAGCAAAAAAAACTTCAATAACTTTTGAACTAAAATGAATATCATCAATATTTTTGCATGAATTTGAGTTTTTTAAGTTCTAAAGATCATTCATAGATGACTTTGACGAGAAATCTGAAATAAAAAAGACAGTGCTGTAAAACTATTTTGAAGATTTTCATCGTATGATTTTTTAAATATTTTGCATTTTGAGCATGAAAATGAAATTTTTGACAAAAATGATCTTCTACAAAATTGTTTATGAAAATGTAAGCTTTCCTACTGTGTTCTTTAAAACAAGGGTGGTCCACAATATCACATATATAATATTATCAACTTTTTATTTGCAAAAACATGGTATATACTCTTACGCAAAGTAATAGAACTTCAAATTTTGATCAACTTTGCCAAAACAAGTTTTTCAGGAGCTCAAAATTTGACCAATCTAGAGTATTTTTCCCCAACCAACGTAGGGTGGTCCAACAAAAATAAGTTTTTCAACTCTAGTGTTTTTAATATTAACTTCTCGTCAAAGCCGTCTATGAACGACTTTTAGAAATAAACAAAACGCAAATTTACATGCAAATAGATTGATGATATCTATTTTAGTTCAAAAGTTCTTGGAGTTTTTGTAATAAAAATCATTTGTTTTTTCTGAAGAACTTTTACAAGGCATTTTATAAAAGTTACAAAAATAACACATCTGTAATTTTTGATATAATTTACAGTTCTATTTTGTCTTTTGAATGCCGTCAAAAGATATTTTTTACGCTTGCTCCAAAGAGAGATACAGTCGACTCTCCACAACTCGAAATCCTATAACTCGATATACTCTATAACTCGATGGATTTTTCGGTCCCTTCAAATTCCCATACATCGTGCTCTCCATAAATCGATATTTCTATAACTTGATTACTCCATTAGTCGATGTAACGTGAGAGGAAAATTTCCCTCCATAACTCGATATCCATTTTAAAATCCTTCTTATACGGGGGAACTTGGACTAACAGTCATGTAGTGCTTTAGGAAAAACTTCAAAAGCAAAGTTGAAAACACTGTTGGCGAACTTGCAGAAGAATTCGTGGAATGAATCTTTGCTTGGTGATCTTGAAGGCAATTTTGGTGAGACTCCTAGAATTTTTTGTACTATTTTTCTGGAAAAATCCTCAGTAATTCCTGAACAGTTGGAATTTATATGTAATAAATACGTAGAGGCCCTTTCAGGAGAAATGATTGAAATAGTTTCCAATGCATTCTCTGGCGGAATTCTTCAAGAGATATTCAAGCAATTCAATAGAGAGTCTTCGAGAAATTTTCTGGTGAGATCAGAAAATCTGGGAATGATTTTTCATGAGAATACTGGTAATGGAGTTCTTAAAGAAAGAACTGAAAAGTACAAAAATAATTCATGAGAAAATTCCCCTAGGAATTCACAGAAGAATCTCTTCAAAACACATGGCTGAATACCTTAAAAGTTTCTGGAAGAATAACAATTGTTTGTTTTTTTGCTAGAATTCTTGAAGGATTATTACCTGGATTACACAAAAATAATGAATCTTTTTCGTAGCTACAAAATTACATATAATTAAAATCAATACAAAATTGTCAAAACTGTGAAATTTGTGAAAATCGTGATTATTGCGACCGATATTACATTTGTAAAACAAGTATTTGCTAGGCCCGCCTTAAACCCCCTCCAGAAAAAAGAATCCTGGCTACGCCAATGTAAAACTATGTAAAAAAACACAGTAAACAATCAAACATATAGTGTTTTACCGATTTCGGAAATAAGGCGTGAATTTTATGTTGCCAAATCTGGAATGTTGCCAAATATGGGATTGTCTGGGAGGCTTTTTCGGTTCAACTTCAAACCTGAGAGCAAGTACATCATGTAATTCAAGCACTAACTTAAAAGCACACTTTTTGTGTACAATACAAGCGTGGCATTACTTTCAGAAACCATTTTTGAATGTACAGCACGCTGCTTCAAATCAAGTGTTTCTTCGAAGTAGCAGGATTCGAATATGTATGCGGTTAGGGATCGTTTGGGGTGGGAACATTTTCCAACTGTTCTGAACGCAGAATACAATTTTGGTTATCATTATCACATTATGGAAAAAATAAGGATGGAAGGTCTTAATTGAAAAAGTGTTTACATAAATAACTATGCCTAAATCAGCGGTATCCTAGTTAGAATGTAATATCTTCTGGAATAAGAAGATAAAAAATATCCTTCAAATATTTACTAATGTACCCATTAGTAAATGACCGGCTTACTAATTTTTCAGATTTAAGCACTGAAAGTAAAACATTTTTTTCCAGTGTATTTACCGACCTTTTTAAAGGCAACTCTGACGTCACTTCTGGCCATCTGTGGCGAATTTCTGTTTGAAAAAGAATAAATTGAGAAATTTCATGGAAGGGAGGCATCTACTAGTACCGGGCACTTCCCAGACACTAGTGGTTCACTACTGGTAGATTTCAAATTCCAAAAAAAAACTGTATTGCTAATTAAGAGTACGGTAAATATTATTATGAAAATTTATTGGCTTTTTTTCGGTGAACGCGATATCTATACTCAGAGGGAAAGAGAGTACGAAAGTAATGAAATGACAAGATGGATAGAATCGCAAGCGAGCGACGAGAGAAATGAATAGAAGTTGAAAATTTGTTTTAACAAAGGGCCATATGTGTGAACAATGCAATCGAAACGACAAATTGTTGCCTAACGTCCTGGTCTTGATGTTGTAGTGTTGGTCATTAACACTAGACAGGCAAAAATTGGTCACCTTGACTTGTTAACTTTATTAGAAAGGCATGCATATTTCATGGATGGGATATTCTACGCAAACATAAGTTTTCATAATAGCTTTTTTCTTCTATTACAACATCTTGATCGAACCATGATTAACCCTTTTTCGTATTTGTCCGATACCAGAAGGTCTCTCCCTACCCCAAGTAACACAACTTGTTATATAAATGAATAAAATACTTGATTCATACAATTTGTGGTGAATATAGATAACTTTATTTTGAACACTTGTATCACCGAAACAGCGCAAAAAATGGCGGCTTATAAAACATCTTTCATGTCATAGAAGATGTTTCCCAATACGTCATTAGAACATACATTTTTTTTATAACGCATTAATCGTGGCAATAGAAGATTGTAACGATTTTTGCTTGAAATTATTTATTATTTTATTTGACATTTGTTCTAATGTTTCAACATTTAATATTCTATGTAACTCATTGGTACTATACCAAAGAGGAAGCCTCAGAATCATTTTTAAAATTTTATTTTGAATTCTCTGCAGAGCTTTCTTCCTGGTATTACAACAGCTAGTCCATATTGGTACAGCATACAACATGGCTGGCCGGAAAATTTGTTTGAATATCAAAAGCTTGTTCTTAAGACAAAGTTTTGATTGTCTATTAATAAGGGGATAGAGACATTTTACATATTTGTTACATTTGGCTTGGATGCCCTCAATGTGATTTTTGAAAGTTAAATTCTTATCTAGCATGAGCCCTAGATACTTAACTTCATCTGACCAATTTATTAGAACCCCTCGAACATACAATTATGTGTTAAAGATGTATTACATAGCATCACTAATACTTGCTTGTTATATTGAAGCTAAGAAGATGTATTGTTTTACAAATTACATCTATTTTTGTTTTGATAGCATCAGTTCAAAACAAAATCAAAATAATGAAAGCGAATGTTTTTTTTTTCTCTTCACGGATTGCTTATGGTGATTATTAACTTTTCTTCTGTTGATTCCCAATAGTGTACTCAAACTGTGTGCGGCTCCAGATTTATTGTGAAATGCACAATTTTATTTATTGTAAATTCATGCGCCTCAATGAAATGGAAAAACAAAACAAACTATCCTAAAAATATGTGTGCCATCATAGAATTTTTCAGCGGATCAATTTTCCAATGTCAGAAACACATTATGGCGTCTTCCCCACGAAACCTGCAGTGCCGTCAAAAAATGTTCGGATGTGTATCGATTAAATATTCTTAATCATGTTACTAAGTAACATCCACATTAATATCAATCGAACTACCCTTAATAACACACTACTTGTGGATAATCACAATGTGTCTATTGCGCTCACTTCTCAAATTAACATTCGGACAGCATAAATCAAACGTCTTTGTGCCGTGGCAATTTTTTGGACCGTCAATGTTGCCCACGGCAAATTTTTGCTTTGCATTCGTACGTGCCACGTGGAAACTGAAGCGCTTGTAGGAGAACTGGGTGTAAAATGCGCCATTGGGGTAAAACGCGCCACCCTTGTTTTGAACAAACGACGTGCTTTGGGACGCTTTTTTTCACCCGAGATAATAGAAAATGTATTAAAATGCTTACCTATGTATATATTTGAGTGTTTTCCTGGCAAAAATCGTGAAAAACTCGAAAAAACGATTTTCGATGTTTTAGTTGTAATTTTGTGTTATTTTCTAGGTCATTTTTCAGGTCGATAAACAACTAAACTTTTGAAACTATCATCAAGAATCGACTTGTGCACTCCCATAGTTTGTATTCCATGCGAAAAAAGTGTTGAATTTATCCTTAAAAAGCGTACTGAAGGACTTAAACTTTAATCAACTCGTGGGGCAAAACGGCCACACCTATTTCATAACACCAAAACAGCCTTTTGAATTCAAATTCCAGCAAACGTAATGCCAAGCTGTAGTTACGTGCCAATTTGAACCTTACAAATGCACATTTTTCGAATCAGCATGTATACTATAATCGAAAAATAACATCTGATCAAACGCCCTTATGTATGCAACGTATTTGCAAGCATAATTGCGCATGCGTGCGCGCGAACGACTAACGCCGAGATCAGGTGGCGCGTTTTACCCCGCAAAAAATAAAAATGCAGATAAACGAGCCTTTTTAAAAAATTGATTTATTAACTCCAGAAAAATGAAAATGAATGGCTGTTTCTACTATTTGATAGAAAACATGTTTGTGTATGGGATAATGATTTAAAAAGAGCTTATAATAATGTTCTTCATTAAAGGTATGCGAAATACCGAATGATTCCGTCAAATACGCTTCGAAACGAAATTCCGCGAAATTCCACGGAACTCGCACAGGCGAAATTTGTATTTTGCCAATTCGTTTCGTTTCGCCAAATTGTTAAAATATTTCCACGGAAAATTGAAAACAAACGGAATAAAACGGAATTTCGCGAAATTCGAGTTTAATTTCGAACAAAAAAAAACAAAGCGTTCGCTTCTACTCCTAGCCGCTACAGTCAAAAATGGGTCCGTATAGACCAATCCAGTTGCCTGCGTAGTAGTGCAATGTTGACAAAATTTTCTTTGTTTGCTGTGAGAACTGTCACAACATTGCTTTTGTTTGCTGTGAGAATGCAAATATAAACAGAATTGCTGCAAAACATCCACTTCCTTATTGGACTGACGTTGACCCAAAGTTCATTGACGTCAAACAAACATCGATACGTTTTCATTCTGAGGAAATCGACTTGTGTAAGATTGATTGTGCGTTGGTATTCGTGGCAGTTTGCTTGGGGACCTCTATTATGGATCAAATCGACTCATATCATGGATCAGAACACTATAACAGCAAATCATGTGCGAGGCAAACGAATGGTGTGCTAGTGAAAGCATACGTTTTGGCGTTTCTTTAGGAATCGTCTTATCTTAGGTTCATAACTGTGGTATGGGTTTCAATGCCCCACAAATATGAATCAACGCTTCTAGGCATATGTATGACATTTTATTTCATACGAATGGAACAAATGTGTTTAAGCATGTTATTGTTGATTGCGATGCTGTATAGATTTATGGTTCGCGTAGGTAAAATGGGTTCTACGTAATTGCTACTCTATTTGATGAGATATTCTCCGTTTAATCCAACTTTGATCCATATCTGTGTGCTATTCATGACTGTGGGATGACTGTAGTATTGACTGGTCCGCAGGATATGATAAACTGCACTGCCGTTGTAAAGTTTCCAAAAACGCCCATTTGCCCTAAATTCCTCGCGGCGAATAGCCCAGGAAAGGAACAACTGCGTTTGATGAGCTACCGCAATGTTATCTTCCATAAGAATGAAGAGAGCGAAACCACGGTTTCCTCCAGGGAACATCGCGTGTCCTTTTGAGAAAATCCGTTAATATATCGCAAAAATTGTTTGTACACAAATGTCAAAAAAAGCTGCGGAGCGTGAGTCCCTGATGTTCTGGATTTGCTCAGGTGGTGGATTATTGATGCGCGCATTAGTTCTCTCTTGCTTTCCCGTTATGACGTCACTTCTAACTCTGCATAAGAACAGCGCTGCTCATACTCGCATAACAGTCCCATATTATATGGGATTTCCTATATAAATAGGACTGTTATGCGAGTATGGGCAGAGCGGGAGAATAGAAGAGAAAACTAATAGCACGCATCAATGAGTTAAGGCTCTCCGCGATTTCGTTGTTATGTCATAAAACTCTACATGTAGCAGCTAAATCGCAGCGATTGTTTGTCGCTGTCGCCGTAAAAAATCGCGTTGATTTGGGTGATCCAAAGCCACACCTCAAAACTTCAAGAGCACAAATCTAAAGAACCAGACGTCCCTTCAAGCTGAAAACTCTATCGATTGGTTACTCGATGGCCAATCGATCAAGTGTTCAGCTTGAACCGCTGTCGGGTTCGTTAGATTTGTGCTCTTGAAATCCTGAGGTATGCCTTTGATTTATATTCACCTTAAAAAGGAAGATGCATACATTATTTCATATCGAAAAATGAATCTAGGTTTATTCACGCTGTACCACACCACCAACACTTCTCTCCTCTTATAACGTGACATAATTTCCTCACAACCCCCAATTAAAAAAAATGCGAGTATTGATAATATATCATTACAAGTATTGGAAGCCAAATGCCGCAAGGCAAAGGTGTCTTAACCTTTTCAATACCGACATCAAGTTTCAAAATTTTCTAGTTTCGCCATCTTTCGATCGATTTTGATGATTTGTTTTAGTAAAAATCACAAATCCGTTATAAATTTGATTCATGCATTGCAAGCACCATCAAAATTGGTTCCGGATTTAGATTCAAGTTTGGTGGGGTACCTAGGGTATTTCACAATAGAAAAGCGCAACAATTTTTTTTCGATTTTTGCAAATCCCGATTTTGAGAAAAAAAAAATAAGCCAAACATTAAATTTAGCTCATTGAAAGACGGATTGTCTGAACGAACATGGGTGCACTTGTCAATCTTATTTGCGGTTTGTCTATGCTATGTAGTCCAGGTTCAACTTTTTTTTCGAAATTTTCATATATTTATTAAAATACTCTCGAGGCTCAAAATTCAGTGAAAATGTGATTTTGTAGTCAGTTTTAAACAAAGAATCTGAAAAAGAGATAATATCAACAATCCTTAATTCTTCCAGAAATCGTCCACAAATTCTTTAACAGATTTTGGAGTAGGATCATTTCTCCAGTATTTGCTCTACAAAATTATAGAAATACCTTCAGTATTTTCTACAATTTTTACTCTAAAAGTTTGCATTCATCCAGATTTGATCCCTCCAAGAATTAATTTACAGTTTATGCAAGGCTTTTCCAGAAAATTTATTAGGAACTTCTAAATTAACCCCAACAGGCAATTCCTGGCTAAGTTGCTGTCGCAATATCTCTTGGAGTTTATTACTTTTGCAGTTCTTTTAAATTTATCTTGATTGATTTCTTAGGGGTCGTCCATAAATGACGTAGCTTTTTAGGGGGGAGGGGGGTCTTCATGATTTTGTGACGATGTGTGACGAGGAGGAGGGAGGAGTCCTAGCTAGTGGACGTAGCAAGTCCGTAAAAAGAAAGGCGCTGAAAAAAATTGCATACAATTATTTTTAATGAAACCTTTTTTTTACTTCTAAACTTGGGTTATAAAATTATGATTAAGCTTCAAAACATTCATATGACAAGATTGAAAAAATATCTATGAAACTTTAGATTTTCTTGATAAATGCAATCAAACAGATGTTTTGAAGCTTTCAATAATTATGAGATTATTATACTATATTCACGTCTAAAATAATAAATTTATGAATAAACAAAATAAGTTTAACTAATTGAATAAAAATCAATGATCTAACTACTTGGAGTACATTTTTTTGCCATTTGTTAACATAACATAAAGTCAGCCGTTTTAGTTTTACCCATACTTTCTGTTGGGGCTTTATTTATTCAAGAAAATAAAATATGCTCTTCTTGGCAAATATTACATTTGAAGCAAAATATTTATTCCGAGAATTATGCCTTCAATGTTGCAGGAGATCTCCACCCAATCAACTCATCATTTGTTTTGATATATCAATGCTCTTGATGGAATAGCCTGAATATTAATGAGGATAATAGATTCGAGTGTAAACAAAATTGCCCTATCATTAAATTTTGTTAATGACTCGGTAATTTGAAGAATTTTTATTATTTAACGGTTTCATTATAGGTTGTGTAAGACTATTTCAGTATGGAAACGATAATGAAAATCAACTGAAATATTAATAGAGGCTATTGTATTTGTATAATTTTCTAAACATTCCAAATATTTCAAGTGTAATCTTTTTTGTATCTGGCCACTGTTTGCTAAAATGATTTGAAATTGGATAATATTAACGATGATTCATTTCAAATTAATCTATTTTCTTGATCATCTTCATTGACATCTATTTCCTAACAACGAATAATTTAAAAAAAAAATACAATCCTCTAATATAACGAAATTTTTGTTTAATATATTATAAAATATATTGGACCCTAACTCGACAGTCAATTTTTTCACATTTTTTATAGTAAACTTGGTTTTTTATGGTAAGAACAGCAATAGTTATATAATTTAGTATATAAGAAACTGGAAACAAAAACCAAGGAAAATGTTTATTTAAAACTTTTCCAAATTACTGTTGAGCGCTACTGTATATCAAACTGTTAGAATAGATTATCCTTTCATTTCAGTCAGTTATTAATATCAAACTTTGTATTGAACTTCTCAATTCCAATTTTTTGTTTCAACCCAGTCACTAAGGAAAACAAATTTAAAAAGTATGGGTCGGGGGGTGGGGGGGGGGGGGTGTGTGTTTTGCTCGATATGCTACGTATTTTCCAGGGGGGAGTACCAGCATTTGTGACTAAATGTTACGAGGGGGGAGGGGGGTGTAAAAAATCAGTGAAAAAATGTTACGTCATTTATGGACGGCCCCTTAGGTATGTATTGATGGATTTTTAAAATTTAATTTAATTCAATACTCCAGCAAATACTTAAGCAAATATTCCAGTGATTCCTCTGTTCTACTTATTTGTCTTCTCCTTTCTTGCGTTGTGTTCTAAATGGGACAGAGTCTGCTTCTCAGTTTAGTGTTTTCATGATCACTTATCGACTTGTGTCCCCAATCACATTCACTCAAGCCACAAAGCGTAAAGTACAGCATAAAAAAAATGAATATCATTATTCCATGTTTTATGGTATATATTAGCATTACATCACATCCACATGATAAAAAAAATTGTAAGGCGTTTCTAAAAATCAAATTAATTTTGGACTCCTCCTAATATTTTTGAGATTGTTTTAAATGTTTGTATCTGCTTTTCGACCCACTTCTTAGTTGTTACATTTAAATTAAACCACTCATTGCCTTGTGTGAGTGTCAGATATGTTGAAATGAAACCTTAAAGTAATTAAAAAGATTTCAAACAAACAGAAAAGAGTTTTACCAAAACATGTAAGGATTCCGCTGAGCAACGCTAAGGTTTCCATATGGTAGAAGATTTAAAAAGACGTTTTTATGCCTATTGTCAAATTTCCAGCTTTTGACAAGGAAAAAAAATTTAAAGTGTATTCCGCGAAACAAATTCAAAAATTTCGTTTCGTTTCGAAAAATTCCGTGAGATATTTGATTTCGTATCGAGTTACACGAAACATTTTTAAATTTCGTTTCGTTTCGTCATTATCAGCGCAAGATATTCCGCGTATCGTTTCGTTTCGTATCGACATGGAAAAAATCCATATCGCATAGCCTTATTCTTCATAGCTAAAAACGCTTCCTTCCTTCCCCCAGTTACCCTATAGTTTGTTTGAACAACGTATTTAAGACGTAAAACTAACATGCACAAATCTCAAACCATCAAGTTGGCTCAAACATGTGTTCATAATGCGCTACTGATGTTTAACTTAGCATTTCATTTTCAAGAAAGGTAATGAAGTCTTATACTTGTATAATCAAAGTAATCAATTCGCATCAGAAACATTTGTTTTTTTGATTGAACGTTGTGAGGCAACTTGTAATAATCAAACCTTACAATGACTGTATTTCACCACAAGATGTTTTTCAATAGGATTATAATACTGTTGTAACACATCATATGTCAATCTCGAATAGCATCGATTGCAATCGCTGTAGCGTAGCTGTGATAACGATGGATTTCAAAGAATAACAGAGCATGTGCTACTGTACAGAATGCTTGCATTTATATTGGTGAACAATCTCGGCTCCACTATGCATTACTTGGTGGTTTAGTGATACGGTGTTGACTTCTGAATGCAAAGGTCACGTGTTCGAGACCGGGTGAAAACTTTTTTTTAAATTTACATCAAATTTTTGTGGCATCGTATGTCTGATTGTAGAAGTGTGGAAAAGTCGCGCGAAGTGCTTAGATAGCCTCCACTTTGATAGGTGTAAAATGGTTTGTAAAGTTTATACCAGCTGAAAATTGTCTTTTTGTCACCTTAAAAATTAAGGTTCAATACTTTGATCGTCATACGGGAGTGGGTTAGAAAGGCCCGGGTCAAAATGAACAACTTGCCTGATGTTAATGCATCTTCATGGTGTTTGAATGTTATTGAAAACTAGTTCAAAATACTTTTTTAGCGCATACGTTTTGATAACGTAAACATGTGCGGTTTAAATCTTAAAAAAGTTATATTGCCGCTTATGAAGCTATAATAATACCTAGACCGTTTGTTTTACTTCTTATTCATGATCTTGCATGACATCTTTTTCGAATACTGTACTATAGCTCATATATAACACAAGATGTTATATAATACTCAAATAGAGCTTCAATATAACAAAATATCGTTAAAAGATGTATTTGGTGTTACTTGGGACAGCAGAGAAACGAAAAATTACCCTGTATCAAAATTTAATACTCTTTTTTTGAATGGTGAAGAGGACGAGCTTCTTATTGTTAATGACATACACATAGCAATTATAAATGAAACTCATTTGAAACTAGGATTCAATCTCAAAAGAAATCCAAACTTTTTTGCTTATCGTCATGATTGACTGAATGAAACATTTGATAAAGTTACAGTCCTCATTCATAGGCGTATAAATTTTTTTTTCCGTCATTTGAAACTAAAGTTTTTGAAACTTTGGGTGCTTTGATTGAAACACAGCTTGGTGCATATATTTTCATAACTACCTATTTGCCTTTTTAATGCACTGGTGTTTTAAATGCGAAACATCGCTCATGGAATAGTTCACAAATCAATTCCAACGGCAGAATTTTATTTGATGAGTGCTCTTCAGGATTCTAATCAACTCATGATAGCCCTACTTGTTTTTCCTCTACAATTTATTTAGTCTTAACCGACTCTAGTCACCTTTAGTGGTGAAAATTTTTGCATCACAAAGCACCTCTCGAGCGTAATTCAAACCGAAACCATCATGAAACATTCGCGAACAGGCTTGGAGTGAGTAAATTCGCACCCGCCTGCTCGGGAGAACAAACCAAAGAAGTAGCAAAAACTTTGCGAAAATTTACTCACGAGTAACCGAACAAGGTGTAATTTATTATGGTTCTGATAGAAAAATCAATTGTATATCCACCAAATCGACTGTAAACTACCAGTTTGTAGTCCACAATTTGCTTGCAAAATTGAGTCTCGAAGAGAAATCGCTTTTTCTCATAAGCGCAATTGACTCTGAACAGCACATTCACGAATCGCTTTAGCTTCGTTTACTTGCGAGCATGACAGATGTGAGTAAATCAGCTTTCTGATGCTCGCGAGCAGTTTGATTTGTTTTTGTTCTGGTTGAGCAGACATGTTCGCCATTTAACATCACTGGTCACTCACGCTAATTGTTTATTCTGATCATGTCTAATATCTCATGAAGCGATTGAATCCGAGTGGAATACATATGAAACATATAATGATAGTAACCTTGATGTTATCATTACTTTGGTAAGAAAACTTGATACTGGCAATGCAAATTATTACTAACTAATTGCGAAAAAGCTCAAAAACTTGCTATGCAATTTGAAGGTGCGCATGATTCTACTTTAGGACTCACTAGTATAATTAAAAATCAACTTATTCAGGATTTCAAAAGCATTCTTAATCGAGAGAACGTTTCCGATAATTCCTGAGAGACTGATTTAAAAGAAGTGAGAGCTATTATTAAAAATCAAAAGTATGAAAACCCATGGCTATGATTGAATTTTCTACATCCCATCGAGAAACTTCCAGGAAGTAGCTTATCATTCTTAGTTAATATATTCAACAAATGTTTTCAATTGGCATATTTTCCTGACAAATGGAAATTGCTATGCTTGTACCAATTTCGAAATCCGACAAAAATCCTGCAGAAGCTTCTAGCTATCGTCCAATCAGTTTGCTTGCCTCTAACAGTAAACTTTTTGATAGGGGCATTTTGAACAGAATTATGGTCCACACACACTAAACTCATTTTACCGGAAATCGGTGAATTTCACCGTAATCTCAACAGCTGAACAGTTCGGTGAAATAAAATACTGTAATTCCGTCGAAATTTGACGGATTCCGGTGATTTTTCACCGAATACTGTGAAAATTTACCGTACTCCGTTAATTTATTTCACCGAACTGTTCAGCTGTTGGGATTTTACAGGAATCCATAAAATAATTTAAGTGTGCATCAACGAAAATTCAATTTTTGCTAATGAACAGTTCGGATCCCGCCATGGATATTCGACCACTAATCAACTTTTACGTGTAACAAATTTGATCCGTTCCAACAAATCTGAAGGCTGGTTTTGCTCTTCTAGACGTAGGAAAAGCGGTTGGGTGACAAAATGTCGAAAGACAAAATGTCGAATGCCAAAACGTCGAATGCCAAAACGTCGAAAGGACAAAACGTCGAAGGGACAAAACGTCGAAAGGCCAAAACGTCGAAAGACAAAATGTCGAATGCCAAAAGGTCGAATACCGAAACGTCGAAAAAATAAAACGTAGAATACGTCAACCAGTCAACAATTAAAAAAATGCGATAATATATGCTAAATCGTCGACAATAAGGAATTCGATTAAAAAGGAATACTAAATAATAAATAAATAAAAATGTATCGTCAAATAAAATGATTAAACAATGGTTTTAACAGATAAAACATTGCAAAATATTCATATCGAATGTTATCATTTAGATTCCGTAATTTTTAGCTGGTCTTAAGAGGGATAGTAAAAAATCAAATTAAAAATACTTAAACTTGTCGGAATTGCTTAACATTTTTATTTAATCTTTGGGTTAAAAAAACAATTTTGGAGTCTGTTACAAATTTCACTAATTCTCATCAAGTTTTAGTCAAAAATTGAAAAAGAGATGGGAGGGATGTGCTTTCAAATCAAACATTCAGTTGATGCTTGTATTGTTTTTTACTAGTCAGTGTTTATACGATAAAACTGTAAGTTGTCAAGTTGTCAAAATTGTAATAAATTAATGTCACTAGTTTGTTCAAAGAATGAGTGTATTTTATAAGAATAAATAATACACTATTTTTCAACAGTAAATTCAATTCACCTTTACACAATAGCTACATCGTTTTTTGAGAAATGGCTAATTGAGATAAACAGATCTTTTATCAAATAAAAAAATTTAGCTACCACGAAATTCTTACGTTATAATTATACAAAATTGTTGGATTTCACACATTAGGATACATATTGCTTTGGTGAATACGAAATTTCGTTGACCCATGACTAAAAAGGAAAATTTAACATTGTTATTTGGGCTTATTCTATGAGTTGCATGAGGTAAGAATTTTCGGTCTCGTATTGCGAGGTGACAATTCTCGACTTGAGTGTAGTGATTTGTCGTATAAATCAAATGGAGGTTAACTTCAATCAAATCAGGAATTGTCTCCTCGCTATGCGAGATCGACAATTCTTACCTCACACCACTCGTAGAAAAAACTCAATTGATATTTCCTTGATATGCCGTTGCGTGACTCCAGAGGCAATTCGTCTCCATAACATATGATGCACTCATCACATTTCAGGCTTCAGTTTCAATTTGCTTCTTGAAATGCTGCACTGCTTCTTCGCCAGTCAGAAAAGGATGTTAGATTGACATTTTTCTGAAAATTTGTTCGATGCTTACTTTGATGAAAATTGAAAGTTTTGCTGTTTCCAACGCCTTACGCATCGCAACCATTTCTTCCTTAGTAACGCTAGTTATCTTCAATAACAAAAACCTTCGCTACAAAAAACACTGCTTTCGACGTTTTGTCTCTTCGACGTTTTGTCCCTTTCGACGTTTTGGGATTCGACGTTTTGGCATTCGACGTTTTGGGATTCGACGTTTTGTCTTTCGACATTTTGTCCCTAAACCAGGAAAAGCAATCGACCGTGTTTGGCATGAAGGTGTGAACGTAAAATAAAAAAAAACTTTAATTTTCCAACACACATTGTTAGAATAATTCAAAGTTATCTGTCAAATCGTACACTTCAGGTTAATTATCAGAACTCCAGATCTGAAAGACTTCCTGTAAGAGCTGGTGTTAATCAAGGCAGCATTTTGGGACCAATATTATACAATATTTTCACATCTGACTTACCTGAGTTACCTCAGGGATGTCAAAAATCCTTGTTTGCGGATGACACAGGCCTCTCCGCCGAAGGACGAAGCTTGCGTGTCATCTGTAGTCGATTACAAAAAAGTTTGGATATTTTTTCTTCATACTTGCAAATATGGAAGATTTCTCCTAATGCTTCCAAAACTCAACTAATAATATTCCCACATTAACAAAAGCTCTTTATTTGAAACCTTCATGTTGTCACGATGAGAGGGGTTCCAATAAATTGGTCAGATTAAGTTAAGTATCTCATGCTAGATGAGAATTTAACTTTCAAAAATCACATTGAAAGCATTCAAACCAAATGCAATATATATGTAAAATGTCTCTATCCCCTTATTAATAGAAAATCAAAACTTTGTCTTAAGAACAAGCCTTTGATATTCAAACAAATTTTCAGGCCAGCCATGGTGTATGCTGTACCAATTTAGATTAGCTGTTGTAATACCAGGAAAAAAGCTCTGCAGAGAATTCAAAATAAAATTTTAATAATGATTCTGAGGCTTCCTCCCTGGTATAGTACTAATGAGTTACATAGAATATCCAATGTTGAAACATTGGAACAAATGTCAAATAAAATAATTAATAATTTCAGGCAAAAATCGTTGCAATCTTTTATTGATATGATCAATGCGTTGTATATTTAGGTTAAGTAAATTAAAAACGTATTTTTTTTCTCTTATAAGCAGGTGAAATCAACTCATTTGTAAAAAATCTGAACTGCTACGGCAAATGAAATGCAATATGTTGTTAACAAAATGTTAATAAAATCTTAAATTTGTTTTACCATATTGGGATGATAGTGTTTCTAATAACATAGAACACCTAGATAAAAGAAATGAATGTAATGTTTGGGAATGATACTAATAAAGAAATTAAAAAAAAAAAACAAAACAAAAATTTTAACATCATGAGTTAACAGTCAATAGACTAAATCGCGGCTTTGTTCAAAATTCTTCATGCTTAGCATAAAACCAAGCATGCAGACTTGCTTAAAATGTGGTTTTGGATTAAATTTGATAAATCTCATCAGGCAGTTGCTTTTCATGGTGCAACCGTATCACAATTATCTTACACTCTTGCTAACGCTCCAAAAAATTGCGTAACAGAGCATTGCGTTACGACCAAAAGCGCTTCAAATTGCTTCAAATCGTTTGACGATCTTTCACGATCAACTCACCATTTGCGTACCACTCTCATAAAAATGGGTCACGTCAACTTCGCGATACGAATAAACATCTCTTTCTGCTACCTTTTTGCTTGCTTCCCATCATCCACCATCTCCATCCAACAGTGATTACGAAAAGAAACGATTATCGTGTGCTCTCATCTGCAAACCTTCCAACCAACCGCTCGCTCTACCTACCTGTCTCTCAAATACAAACCGCTGCTCTGTGCTGCATTGCTATTAATCCAATTTTGCATCTCATAAAATCGAAGCACTGTGTGTGACCGTGTGTAGGTATTGGCACCATATTCACTTCCACCGGCAGGAAACAAAAGCATCCATTTCATTTGGCCATCGGCACAACGAACGGTTGATTCAGGTTGGCTTCTGCCGTTGTTTTCCAACCGGCCAATCCGAATCGCACTGAGAGCTTCCTTTCCGGGGTTCCTCCACCGAATCGAACTCATTATTTTCAATGTTCTACAACGCAGCGGATCGACACACAAGTGAGAGGAGGATGACATTCATGGAGGAAACGCGAACGACCAACCAAACCAAACCGAGAAGACCGAGAGCGAAATGATCAAAGCGAGGTAAAAAACCGAAAAACTCAATCGATGGATCGGACACACAGACAGATTGACCAACAACGAACCATTGGAACGGAAACCAACATGCCGAAACTCAAATGGAATTAAAATAATGAAAGAAAAGAGTGTAGTTTTATATTGATTAATTAATTTTTTCGTTTTATTCATTTTTTTTTCTCGATTTTCAATATAGATTTTTGTGTAGCTCTTGCTTTTGACTCACAGAAAAGAAGCTTTATAATTTCATGTGTTGTGTTTTGTCATTCAATAATCTGTTTTGCGGTTCTATACACAGGTAAAGTGTAACATTGTAATTAGTCAGTCTGGTCACACAATTTGCTCTGTTTTATTATTTCTTACTAATATTCCGCTTCAGTTGTTCTTTTCTTCATGATACATTTTTGCTTTAGCTTTTCTAACTGTTTTCTTCGCCTTCCTAGCTCTGCCTTAACGATAATACTTTTTACATAGTTGTGTGTTTGCCATCCCTCTATCGGATTTACAGGCTTCAATATTTACACAGGAGAAAAATCATTTTTCCCTTTTCAACTACATCGGCGCGTTTGTTTGCTCATTCAATATTAACACTAATATTCGCTCATATCAGTCCCTTTTTTAGTTTCGTTCCTACCGCGCTGTACCTTTTAGCAAAAAGCCCTTAACGCTAGAACCAACAATTTACGCTTCTATTACGTTTCGATTTTTTGCGCGCAAAACGGAAAATGAAAATTGTCTGTCAGTTAAATAGCAATAAATAATTTAAATAATCGTTCGAAATGGAACGTAAACTACACGGACACATACTATCACACGCACTTCATTTCGGTCAGAACAAAAACACAAACTTAATAGGGTTTTTCGAAACAAAAGGGTGGCGGTTGGGTATTTTTGATTTCGAGTTCGAGCGTTTTTTAAAAACATATATTTTTTGGGAAGTTGGCGTTTTGAATTTATTTAGTAATATAATTTTCTGTCATTACCTCTCGTTTTGTAGAAACTATTATGGCTAGTTATTTTCTTGTTTGCTGCGTTTGTATGTATGAATGCTTGTGGATCTGCTGCTGCGATAGTAGTAAGTAGTGGTAATAGTATTTTTGTAGCATTTTCCGTTCATAGTATTCGGCATTTCTATCCAGCTCTATGTAATCTGTTTTCATTTTTCTGCGTCTTTATTTAAAACTTATAAATTACGATATCACAAATATTTTTCTTCTCGTCTTCTCTTGCTTTGTTGCTCCTCACTTTTTGTCTAACAACGCACATTTTTTTTATTAATACTCCGAGTTTCAACTTTTTACATAATTTAGCACTTTGTTATTCTCTGACTGCCAGCTGCAGCATTTAAATTCTTTTCCTTCATAGCGCTAGTATGGTACAACTACGTATATTTACACTCAAACACTACTTCATCACTTGACTATTTCTTTTTCGAGCTCTCGTCGTCATCGTGTGAGACGAATGCAGCCGCCCCTAGACGAGATACGCCTGCACATGATGTCCATGGGGAACGGTGTTTTGGCCGGACATGACGCCCATGTTGTTTGCTCCGGCACCTCCGGATCGCCACGTCGATGGTCGGTGCACTCCAGGAACCATGTTTTCGCACTCTAGCGTACTGTAGTCGGAATCGATGCTAGAGTAGATATGTTCACTGGGTGGACGCTGCGGAAGCTCCACCATTCCCCGGCGAGATGGCCGCGGACTAGGTGTGGCCGTTGTCGCCGAAGAATAGTTCGCTTCGTCGATTTCCGGACAATAAGCCGGCGGTGCTTGCCGGAACATGACGCCGGCACTGGCAGTTTGCTTCACTCGCTCGTGATGATCGATGGTATAGTTGTTGCCTCGGTACGGCTCATCCACCGGTAGAGCGTACCGAAGCTTCTCCCAAAAGTGCCGATCGCTTCGTTTTATTCTATTTACAGTGGTGGTCTTAAGGTAAGGAACTAGTTCGACGTCGTTTTCCGCTTCCAGAATCACGCCAACTTCTTCGAGAACCACTAGTTTGTGAGGTCTTCCTCTAAGCGCATCATGAATTGCTCTTCGCAGCTCACATCGACTCCATTCGGTTTGCAAGAAATTGCGCGAAAGGAGCATCACTATTCTACGGGATGCACGCGACGCTTCCAAAAGCTGCAAATGAGTTGCATCCTCTGACAGATCTCGATGCTGTAAGCATAATCTCAAAGGGGGTCGGCCATTTTCTAGTTCAGCTGCAATATTCCTTGCTACGTACTCGGCATCTTTGGCCGAATAGATAAATATGGCATCGTAGAGCTTTTCAGAATCTTCACACCGTGGGCCAAACACTCGTACACCGTACCGTGAGAACAGCCAGAATCTCAACGGTTCACGAAAAATAAACATCATCAACACGAACACCAACAGACATGCGATAATTAGTGCAGCGGCCAGGAAAAATATATGCGTCTCCGATAATCGATCCGGCAATACCGAGCTTCCAGCAAAGTAGTCACTACAGCTAGCCGACACGTTGAAGTCCAGACCACGGAAAACTCCATTACCCGAGCAATAGATGTCCTGCACATCTTGGATAATGACGGCATTGTCAGCCACGAATGAGGTAAGTTCTTGCATGAACCGACAGCGGCAGCTCCAGTTATTACGCCCTAGGGAAAGGGCCTGCAAGCTTTGCAGCTGTGAGGCCTGGAGCTGTGCCATCGGAATCGTGGTTAACCGGTTGCCATCAATACGCAGCACCTGCAGTGAGTACAACGGGGCGAATGAGTTGTTGGCGATCACAGAAATCATGTTATTTTGCAGATAGAGCTCCTTCAGAAGGCCGAGATTTTCAAACTCATAACCGTCAATCTTTTGGATAGCGTTATCTTCCAGATGGAGCACCTGCAGCGCAGTTAACCCGGCGAATGTACGATTTTGAATAGTGATAATCTTGCTCGCATTGGCAAAGAGCACTTTCAGATTTTTTCGTCCGATAAAGGCATGGTTTTGCAGCTCCGGATAGTCATTACCGTCCATATACACTTCGGTAGCGTCCATCGGAACCGGTTTGGAAAGTGTTGCTCGCTGGTTGCCACAATCGACCACGTTCGTTCCCCAGGTTTGATCATGATAGCACGTACAATTGGTCGGACAGGTCATCTCACAGTCACATGCGTCGAAATCACAGCAATGGCACAGGGCGAAACAGTGAGTTTCATATTTACACAGAAAGTCTTTCGGTTTGAGGGATATGATCGGCCTAATCGGTGTGCCTCGGGCATGGGGCATGATACATTCCACATTCGGTAAGTCGAGGATTTTCGGGTGCTGTCTAGCTGTCAAATTGTTTACTCGCTGCATCCACTCCATAGAGCAATCACACTCAAATGGATTTCCCCCGAGATAGAACTCTGGCAGTGGTTTATCGACCGGCTGGGGCGCCACTCGTAACTGATGCAGTTGTAGCTTTTTCAACGAATTAGCATACATATCAACGCGCGCCAAATTAATTTTATCGATAAAGGTGTTCGCGTGGATGGTGCTAATGTGGTTATCATTGACAAATAAAAGTTCCACACTGTTTGGCACGTTCATCGGGCCTATATCGGTCAGTCGGTTATGGCTGGCATCCAGAGTTTTCACTTTGATTTCCTCCTGGAGCTTGTAGTAGTTGCCCAACGACTCGATGTAATTACCGTGGATATCTAACCACTTGAGTTTGCTCGGGATGAATGCATAGTCAAACCACACCAGGTGATTTTGCGCCAGGTTCAACCACAGCAGCGATGAAAGTGTTGCGAAAATTCCGTTTATGTCGGTCAGAAAATTTTCGTCTAATCGTATCGCTTCAATGTCTAGATTTTTATCGAACGAACCACGCTCAATGTTCTGCACACGATTTCTCGCCAGGTTCAGTACAGTAAGCCGGGGCAAATCCGTAAACATGCCAATGGTAATATTTTCAATCTGATTATCAATCAGACGAAGCCCGGTGAGCTGGTTCATGTTGGCGAACGTTCCGTTTTCAATATAGGTAATTTGATTTTCACCCAAATCCAGCGAACGCAACATGGATAAGTCGCGAATGGCGTGCGGCACTTCGGTGAGCTGGTTGGAGCTTAGGTCCAAATCTTTTAAATCGGAGCAGTTCTTGAACACATTGCGCTCCACTATGCTGATTAAATTATTATTAAGGGTGAGCTTCGAAAGCACATACAACCCATTGAAGAGTCGATCGTCCAGAGTATGAAGTCGATTCTCAGACAGATGGAGCGTGTGTAAGTTGTACAGAGGAAGGAAGGCATTGTCCTCGATATAACCGATAGAGTTGTTGCGGAGATCTAGGTTCTGGAGGAAGTACAGCTCTTTGAATGTTTTGGAATCGATACGAGTAAGTGCATTATGAGCAAGGTGCAGTTCCACCAGGCGTATCAATCCAGAGAATGTTCCATTGTCGACGTGATGTGATGAGAGTTGGTTTCGTGATAAATCCAACACCAGCAGCTGCTCAAGACGATGGAATATTCCCCGTGGAAGTTCATAGAGCTGGTTGCCTTGCAGGTGAATTTCACGTAGTTCCCGAGACCCGGCCAGTAGACCAGCCGGTAGTGTTTCCAGATGATTGTAGCTTAAATTGAGCGTTCGGAGTGAACTCAACCCAGCAAGTGCGTCGCCATGCAGTTCGGTGATGTTGTTGTACTCCAAGTTCAGATGTTGCAAGCGCCGTAATCGGGACACACCCCAATTTTCTGGAATTCGCATTATCTCGTTGTAACTAAGGTTCAACGTTTGGATCTCCGATCCGCCACTACAAGTTTTTCCCGCAAGTCCTAAACTTTCGGTGGACCGAATTCGATTGTTCGTTAAATTAAGCACTTTGAGATTGGTTAACGGGCACAAGAAACCGTCCGGAAGCGCACGAATGTTATTATCACTCAAGTCCAAATTTTGCAGTTCTTTCAGTCCTTTCATAGAGGAGGGCTGCAGTTCTAACACTTTACCGGCACCCCACTCATAGTTTCTGGTATTCACACTAAGTTTCTTCAGGGCCAGCATTCCTTCGAATGCACCCTCTGGAAGATGCAACAATTTGCACGATTCGATTTTCAGTTCACTCAAGCTCGACAACCGCAGAAATGCGTTTGGCGATAATTGACTTTCGAACAGGATCAGCTCACTGCACTTGATATCAAGCCGAGTGGTTCCTTCGGCACCTTGCAGGTCTAATCCCGTGCGCTCGAGCGTCCGCAGTCGACAGGTCACACTTGATTTTTCATATTCCCAGTTACACTGTGACCCCGACGCTGCCATTGACGACATTAGCAGTGCGAACACTACTGCCAAAGTCCTGGAGCACTCCATCTTCTCGCCGTCCAGAAAGGACACCCCCACACCAACTATTTGCCTACGGGATCTTCACGCTGGTTAATGCGATTAACCGCGTAATGCGCGCTCTAAACTACGTTGCTTCAATATCATAAATTAAACATGTTTGAACTTTGCTTCTCTTTCTTCTGCTTCACGTTTGCTCTGATGTTGCTGCTGTCACTGAACGGACTAGGGTTGTTGTGTTATCGATTTTTTTTTTCTTCTCGTTGCAAAACTCGGAAACGGAACCGTAACGACGAAACACAGATATCTTGGCCAATGGGGAAAAAGAGCACGATTTTCAAATATTTCACCAAACTATCGCTGCACTGTTACTTCATTTTTCTCTTGAATATATTCACTGCTTTTTTCTTCGATTGCTCTTCATTTGAGACATTAATATTTCTTCCGACTCCGTTCGGCCTTTATTATTCAGTTCATTTCACACGGCTCCGTTGGAGCTGTAAGAGGTTGTTATAATTTTCATGTTGTTCTTCGCTTCGCTATGCCACCACACACACCATTCGTCGATTCTTGGTATCTGCTGCTGCGCTTTTTCTCTTCGCATCAGCAAATGGGACGTTGCTCGCCGTGGTCCGTTGCTTCGCTCCACTTTACACACACGTCCACCGCAATTAAAGAACTTGCTTCACGTTTCTGGGAGAACGCTGCTCTTGTCGTTTGTATTCTAGAGGGAAGTTTAAGAACACTCGTACGGAACGATGGGCAATGTGCGTCTATTCTGCGCGACGATCCGACTCGAACTGAATTGACACTGTTCGGTTGAAACGTGAAGTTGGACCAATTCCGCCAGCAGTGTACGAATGAGCGGAGAATGACGGAACATGGTTCGGGTGCGGGCGTTCGGCTTATGCTCGGGTCCTGTTTGGAATTTGTGGTTTAGTTTGCCGGGTGGCCACCATTTTTATCGAGGGCAGCACCTGATGGCGCACATTTAGTTGGAGGCAAACGAAACCACTTCTGCAAGAAGTATCGGAAGGCATTTGTCAACCGGGGAGTGCTGGGCTGTGAGCATTCGTGCATGGAGTCAGCGAGTTGGAAGTAGGTATAGGTTGAAGCACAAGTAAATGATGGAAAACTATATCGCATGCAGTTTGGTCTCGGTCGTTCTTTTTCCTTTCTTGTTTGGCTTAATATGCTCTCGTTGCTGCGAAGCGCGGCGGCGGTGCCATTGCCGTGTGCTGCTCGTTGGTCCCAGGAGAGTGCAGCACCATACGGACCTAGGAAGAGCTCGGTACTCGACCAGTCTGTGCGAACGCCATAAATATTATGTATTTATGCAAATCAGTTTTTGTTTGAGAATATGATATCGGTCGGTCTGGATCGAGAGTCCTGATGTTTGTCGCGGTTTCACCACAGAGTTCTAGTTGAAGAGCACCCACAGTACTTACCCAAGGTTCACTTCGCTGCTTCGGTCGAACGGTTCTCGCTGCGATGCGATGTATGTGTTTCGATAATTTTAGAATCGTGATTTGGAATCATAATTACACATAAATGTCACGCTCTTGGTCGTGTAATTTTCTGTTTGAGTATGTTTTGCGAGCAATCACTTCTGCCTGCACACCTCCGATGCCCATGCTGCTCGATTTAGCTCGCGTTGGAAAAATGTATGTGACGATAGAAATCAATTAATTCTCACGACGAGACCGGCATCGGTCTTAACCCTATTCGGAACGCGTGATCAAGACGAAACTTTGCTGCGACCCCCAGAGGAAGAGACACTTTACCTAGCACGCGTCTTTCGTCTTTACATGCCCATTCCCGATCGGTGGAGTCGTGGCGAAGGAATTGTTGAACTTTAATACTTTTTATTGATGAAAATCATCGTCTATTGAGCTGTCATTTCTCCGCTGCGTGTGATTGAAGTCTCGTTGGTTTTGTATGTGTTGTCGTTTAGACGGTGCCACCACCACACCGTGACACGAGGACGTACTGGCCGTCGACTATGACCCCTTTTTAATTGAACCAATCGGAGGGACCTAACCGTCTGGTGGTGAATTTTTTTTCGACATGCAAGATCGATGGATTTAATAAGTTTTTGAAAACGATGGTGTGGGGGAAACCCCACGACTGAACGTGCGTTCGACGCGCTGAGCAAACAATTGGAATTAATTGGAATAACGTTATCCATTGTGGGATCCATATCGGAATGATTGATTACCGAAGCGAAGCATGCTTCACTGGATCATTAGTAAGTTCTCAACTGATAACAGTCATTTTTACGCACCGATGACACCTTCAGTATTTCCAGGTAATGAGACAAGAACTTGAATCAATTCAACTACAGATTAATTGGATGTTTCTTATGCTTCTAATCGTGAATGTTACACTAATACCTCGATTCACGAAATTTATATCTATTCCACTTGGAAGTAACTTTATTCTGCGTGATGATCTACAATATGTCTTTACGAACTCATGAATATCTTGCAGTATAGGTCTTCATATATATGATGGTAATAAGTGATCACCAGGAGCTTTGTCATTGCCATTCGAACTCACGTGGGGTCAAACAGCAGTATTCTTTAAATTTTGAGTTCAACGCCTATCTAAACTTTCTTAGTCGAGTGGCAAAGCCATGCTGAAATTGTTCAAGTTCAAATCCTGGTCGGTTCAGGATCTTTTCGTAATGGAAATTTTCTTGACTTTCCTGAGCATAGAGAATCATCGTACCTGCCCCATGATATACGATTGCGAAAATGACAACTTTTGCAAAGAAAACTCTCAATTAATAACTGTGGAAGTGCTCATTGCTGAGAAGCAGGCTCTGTCCCAGAGACGACCTCATGCCCAGAAGAAGAAGAATCCTATCTAAACTTTTCGAAGAGCTCTCTTGAATACAGACCTCTGATCTTGAAGCGTAATCAATGATCTATTTGACGGTAATGAATCCGGTTTACACCCAAACATGCTCTATACAAAACAACCTGTTATGTTAAGAATTCAACAATTTTCAAGATTATGCTAAAGTTCCTACAAAACTTCAAATTTATAGACGTAATCGGTAAGCTCTGAGAGGCTTACGAATAATGTTCCAACACGAGAAGACTTGAAAGAACATATTTTTCGAAATCTTGAGTCCAGCGGCTGTTCAGGGTTATCCATCAAATTTGTTGAGTACAAGAACTATTGGACAACAAACATAAACAGTAATCTCTAGATAGTCATTCCTGTAACTTTACACTTATACAACTTTGTTACACCAAGTTTTAGCTAAGACTATGCTTCCAGGTTATCATTGAACTCCTTTGGGAAAAGGTATCAACATGGCTTACATGTGATATCTTGAAGATTGTTTAATGAGGTTTTAATACTAACAAGACCAATTAAATATGACAGCTAGAACATGTCCTACGCATAAAAATACCTTGGTAGGACAGTCAAAGGATTGCCCTACTCATGATTCAACACGAGGTGACATCTTTGCTACAGAATTTGTACAGCCAGATGTTCTTGAAGTAATTGTCATGAGCATTTCTGAAAGTATTTTCGACGAATAGCTGTAATGGGTATGGAAAACTATCTAGAGATTTCTAAAGAATCGTTGGAACAATTCATGGAAAAACCCAAGACCGGATGCGTGAATGTACGCATCCTTAACAAAGCTCGCTAAAAATGAAACCAAAATGAGACTGAACAGGAACCACATTTTGATAAGGATTCCTCAAGGAATCCGACCAGACAACTCTTAAAAAATCGTCTTAATATTTTCTGCTGGATTTAATGGTTTTCTTCAAAACTTTCTTCAGAATGTAATTTAGGTGATAATGATACCTACAGAAAAAAAACCCCAATGATTTCGTCAGAAAATTTTTCAAAGGATTTTTACAAGATTTTCTCAGAAATTTGTTCAAGAAGATGATTAGGAAATTTTTCAGATTAAATTGGAGGGGAATACCCTAGACATATATCTAATCGAAATCGTGGACATATCGCTGACGAAATGAGCATGAGCATGAGCATGAGCAACAGATTCAACGGATCCAACACTACTCCGTGGACATATCGCTGACGAAATGCACGATAAATTCCGACAAGAGAGAAGTTTTTCAAAGATCTCCGGATCTCTTTTGGACTCTTGAGAAAGTCTTGGACGAGTCTTCAGAGAAACTAATACAGTGAATCCTTCATGAGTCGATGTTCTATAACTCGATATCGACTCATGGAACCATACTAAAAACAAAATTTCATGGGTACTATGATGGTCCCTTCAAACAGCTTTCCAAACATTTCTGTTCAATGACTCGATATTTCCATGAGCCGATGGTTCCTTGGGACACCGACTCATGGAGGTTTGGCTGTAATGAAATAATTGAAAAAAAAAATGCAAAATCTAAGAGCTACAAGAATAATTACTGTAGGGATTTTTTTTTTCAAGCACTAAATATATTTTTGTTAATTGAATAATTCCAGAAACTTCAGAAATTTTTGAAAGGAATCCTTATTTTCGCAGAGATCAATGAGAAATCGTTGGTTGAAAAAATCCGCATAAATTTTGTGGAATAATCCCTTTAAGAAATGATGAAGCAATTTATTGAAGGATTTTCGTGGAATTCTATATGAATATCTCGATATAATGTCTACACAAATTACATCAATTGTAGAACAAATCTTTGTTTATTTCCTGGGAAAAAATCTGTAAGAATACTTTTAAGATATCTCAGTGTAATACCTGGAAGAATCGTCACAGGAATTTTTGAAACAAATTTCTTTGTAATTCCGTTGTTGGACTGCTGAAGGATTTTCTGGAGCAAATTTCGGGTATATCAATACATTCTAAGAAGAATCTTGAGAAATCATTTTAGAAATTCGAAGGCAAATTCATGGAAAAATTGCTTAAGAAAGCTCTGAATGAATCACTAGAAAATTCCTGAAGATGAAAATCTATAACCTATGCATATGTAGTTGTCACGTAGTAATCTTTGGAGACTGAAAAAAAAAATACCGAGATTCATTACATGTGAAAAATGGAAAGAGAGACTTTAGATATATCAGATGATTTGCGTAAAAAAGAGACTTTTAAGACCTTTGTTCACCTTTGTCCGTGTTATCGAAATAGGCTTTGGTACTTTTCAAAAATAAATAGAATATTATGTACAAATATTCATTTCGGCTTGGTTCAGGATGTGGCTCACAATAAAATGTTTCCGAACCAGCTCCTTGCTTCTTCAGGCTCAAGTTATTAAGGCCTCCCTTGATATTCGATGATTAATAGAACAATGTATTTTTGAATCCAAAATCATGATGTTCTGTTCGAAAGTACTGTTTTATAATATTGAAATAAACGCTACCTTTATCAATGTACTAGATAATGTGATGGTGCCTATTCATTTCCAATTCAGGGCCCCTCCAAACCTGATTTTCCTTGCCTTGATATTTCAGATTAGCAAAACCTCAACTTCTTATGCTATGAGAATATTTCACCATGATTTTGGGGCCCCTAGGAACCCGGGGCTCGTTGTGGACCGCACCCCCCTAGCCACGTTACTGAGTATAAATTTTGTTCAAATAACAAATCTTTTATGAATTGATCTAATCAATGATCTTGGAGCATTCTCAGTCTTGTGTTAATGATCAGCATGAAAACAGTCACTTCCAATTTGCTGTACAAAGCAGAAGAGAAAATTATCATGGACTTTCGTGGACATGAAGATTTTTCCAACGTTTGTCCCACCTATGGTTTTGAATGTGGACGCGAGTCTGAATGTGACCTGTTTATATTTAAGTCTTACGACTGATTAGGTAATTGAAAAACTATATTGAGAACAAAGAACAAATATATCTATCAAATCTAATGGCTGTCTAGCGTTATCCCCGAGCGCCGATGAGTACCGGACTTCAGATCGACAAGCGTAATCAATAATCTTTTGAAGTCTTGTGAACTATGTGTTCTATCAATCAACTAGTTTGAATAACGATTTTTAAATCTATAAACGTAATCAGCAATTTATCAGAATTTAACTTTAATATTGTTGTAATTTTAAAAGTTGGTTGTTATAGAAATATTGAATAGACTTTACAATTTGTTCAATTCTTATGTTTTGAATTTGTACCATTTTATTGATTTTTTCTATCTCCATATGCCTGTACTCAGGGGGTTTATTGGATAAACTTACATGTCCATTTAACTCAAGCTGCACGGATTTCCTGAAATTTCCTCCAATTTTTTTGTTTAGGTCCCAACAAAAATTTACTAGCGTAATCTATGAAAAAATCAATGGGTGTATTTAGATCTGATAGATTTACATAAACATAAATGTTGAATCACTGGAAACAAATGTAAATATGATCACTATTCACGATATTTCATTGTATTACTGGTCATTATTTTCCCAAAGAATGTAGCCCTATTCAGAAAGCTTAGGTTCCCAAGAAATACGAAAATGTAAGATAAAATAAAAAATTAGTCCTACACACCACATCAAACCCAACTGCGGAACTGTTTGTTGCATACCAACGACAATTAACGCATCATTACTAAACGGCAGCCTGAACAATCGGCCGGGGCAGGGGTCTAGCCAAGTTTTCCGGCTCATTGAAGCAGATAATGTTTGCTCGGCTCTGGTATATTATTGGGTCGGCAAAAATGCACTTCTTTAAAGCAAACATAGAGCGAAGGAAACAAAAGGAGACACATGTTTCCCGAAGGGGGAAGGACCGGCCGGGTATCGGCTCCTAATCCTAAACAACCAAAAGAGCATGTCGATTATTTATGTTCCGTACAGTTTGAATTCGAAGTTTAGCAAAACGCTCGACTAAACGGGACGAACTTTGCTGCCATATGTCATCTGCTATTAGCAGGAAGCAACGATCTATTAGTCTAATAGGTTTTCACATGCATTGCACTATGATGTAGGAAGTGTGCATAGCTCTAGATTAAAGCGAAAGCAGAAATCATCCAACACTTGGCCGATGAACAGAAATGCAAATAACGGATTAGACACATATGCTAACCGAAACATATTCGAAAATAAGATCGGAGTTATGCCAAAACTTGGCCAGAGAAACTGTATCAATGAATTATGTTAATTTCACTAGAAAAACGTCCGTATCTTCGGAAACGCAATTGCGGAAAAAGGACAACCAGCAGTACCATCGTGAGCGTAACTCTCATTTTCCCCTCAAAATTCTCTCTTTTCTGAGAACCTTCTCTCGTTTGCGCTATTTGCTTTGTACCACTTCGTCATTCCATTTCATTCGCTCCCGCACTAGACATGGCTGGTGGAAACATAAACATAGAACCGAACCACCCAAACAAGAGCGGCTTCGCAAACCAACTCTGAGAAGTCCTCCGCTGAACTCTCAATCTCTCACAAATGCCTTGTCCATCATTCCGGGCCTCTACTGTGCCGTCCGTTTGGCGCACACTCGCCTTTCGACCCGAGGTCGAGATGATGCACAAAAATCGAAACCATGCCTGATGGTTGCTCCCAAGCATCCTTCCCTACTCAACCCATCCCTCGTCAGCCGCAAGTATGCTCCGGAATCTCACTTTCATTGGATTTTCACATCATACTTCTCGTTCCGGCTTTTGCAACCACCTTGCTACTTTGCTTCCCCCTGTTGAAAAACTCCCCGCTTCGCCACCACTCCTTCGGAAAATTGCCCCTTAAAGTGAATCCTCTCGGTTGCTTTGCCGCATCACCAGGACTTCACCGATGGTCCACTTCAATAAATTGTACGATTTGTGCCTTTTCGCCATTCTTCTCCACAGCTCTTCCGCACGAATACGGCGGATCGGACCAAATCTCGTTGGCTTCCTGTTCCGGAGTGCTCTGCGAAACCAACCAAAACCCAGCAATCCCTCTCGATTTCAATTTCCCATAAAACGGAATAGCAAATCAGTCCACCTCCTTGGAGTGCGAGTAAAGAGGATTTGGAAGAATCGTCAGAAGAAGCGCTGCTGCTGCCACGTTACGGTTTAATTTTTTATGAAGATCGGTCATCTGCTATCACCCCAGCACTAAGGCCCAAGGCCCGTGCCAGCAGCGGTCGTCTACACTTTGGACTCCCCGCTCGTTTCAATGGAAAAGTGGATGCGAAATCCACAGCCGAAACGGGCGAATGTCTGATCTTTTGGCGGCCAGGAGGGCGTAGACAGGCCGATAATAAAGAGCGAAGGTTTTAGCCGGTCAAAACTGTTACGTAAACACACTGCGAGCAGCCATCAGTCCCTGCTGGCTGCCTGCAGGATTGCTGCTATTACTGTTGCACGGGATTTGATGGAGGGGCGTTTCGAAGTCGAGGTCGATACTTCTCCTTGTTTCTGTTTAACGGCGTAGCAGAGGAATTTTATGAATGGATTTTTTTTGGGGAATGAACGGCACGTGATTTTGTTTAACAAATTTTTTGTTTGGTACGTTTTTCGAATTCCAGAAATTTTATTATTTTTTTGTATGGCGATCAAATAAGTTTTAACCATTAGCGTAGTGCTTAAATTAACACAATCAACTGGGATTTGCTTAAGTAATATAGAAAAGCCCTCTATGATTCAAGAGTGACATGACAAAGTTTCACAAAAAATAAATCGTGGTTGGTTAATTATGAGAACTACAAACCATCAGTAATTTGTGCATCTGAAGGTATAAATCAGCTGGTGATATTGTCACAAAATACCCGGCAGTGCATAAAGAAAAATGGTTCTTTTTGAAAAGAGTGGTGAGCTTTTACAAGTTTCTCGTTTAAGTTTCATGCAGCGAGTTGAGATATACAAGGAAAGGACGACCTAAACGAGTCAAATTGATCCCGTTGATGGTTCTTAACATCCAATACATATATTACGTAACGCTTGAAGAGGGGAAGCAAGCAATCTCAGCGTCAAGCAATCTTGCTCTCAATCAGTATCAGTATCAGCAAATCTATTATTTCTCATTATTTTCAACATATCTTTTCAAATAACGATAACAGATATACAGCCGGGATTCGCTGGTTGGAACACGACTGCCTTCCATCTAACGAATCCGACCCGTTAGTTGGAACGACTGACAGCTGGTGAAAATGCTCCAGACTAGCGCAAATCGTCACGAAACGCACATATACATACACATTTGTTATATATATGGAGACTTCAATGCGCCGGTAGTCAGACGTCAAAGTCAGTTTGACATTCGAGTGCTTTTTAGTTGGCATTTTTTCCAACCAGCGAACATCCAACCATCGAGTCATTCCATGTAGCGGACCCCCAACGAGCGAATCCCCACTGTATCATAAAATGAAAAACTGATAATAAAAATATATTTTCCAATTTCATCTTACGTCCATAACTGGCATCTGAATCTCTTTTCACTAAACTGCAACCATCTAAACAGTTTTGATCCTCCTCCTGCTTTTCAAATCTTACATAGTGTGGTTAATATTTCTTTTTAAATCAACTGTTTTTTTTTCTCTTAAATTGTTAACCTTCCTACGGTGTTCGGGTCAATATGATCCGAAACGCACTTTCAAAGTGCCACAAATTTTGTTTGTTACTTCCTATTGTAATAAAATTTTGTTGACCCGGATTTGACCTACGAATTTCGCAGCCGATTTTATCACTTGATATAAATGTTTTTGTACTCAACATTATCGTCCATATTTTGTGAATCTAGCTAAAAATCTTGGTTTGGTTGGGATTGGCCGCCCAAAATCTGTGCCAGAGGGACCAATGGTTTGTAATTGCAAAATGCATTTGTTCTGAATTGTGAAACATTTTATTTGGTCTAAAACGCATTGAAAATGGTATCTAATCAACTGGTTAGTTGTTCAAGGCACTACCAATCGGCCAGGGGATTTAACAAAAGAAATCTGGAGGCCATTGAACGGTTCCCACGACATCCCGAGTAGTGATCAATCTATGTTTTTGGTTGAACCAAGAAAAACACATCAAAATTTGCAGAATTTTAAAACAAATTAATCCAAAACGTTGCTATAGGGGCCGGCCGATTGGTAACCAGTAGTGCCCAGAACAACTAACCAGTTGATTAGATACAATTTTCAGTGAAAATCATAACTACACAATGCTCTTGTAAAAATGGCCGAACCTTGGTCCCTTTGCCACCGGTTCTGAGCGGCCAATTCCAACCAAAGCAAGATTTTTAGCTAGAATCACAAAATATGAGCCTTGACAAATGGCTGCGAAACTCGTAGGTCAAATCCGTGTCAATATAACCCGAACACCTTGAACGCTACATTTTTTGAACAACTTTGAAAAGTTAAATAAGTTCCAGAAATTTTGAAAAATTATTTGACGTTTTTTTTTCATACATTCCAAAACATAAAACAGATACAAGAATCAAGAAATTTATACTATTTAATTTTCACTGCTACATAACTTAAAAGGGTTATATATTTTCGTCAATTCAGCAATACTCAGATCTTTCTTTTGTTCTTCAGAAATTTCAAAGTAAGCAATGTTGCTAAAAAATGTGCGTGAAACACCGGATACCCACAATAAAAGCATTGGCTGTCTAATCTCAACATTTATCTACTACAGGTGTTCCTATCTACACGCTTGTCAATTTTCAGTTTCAGCATTTAGATTGACAAAAACGGAATAATTTTCTTCGACAAAACATTTTACAAATTTGAAAAGAAAATTACAGTTCTGACAGATTATTACACATTTTTACCTATAAATGCACAGTTTTGATGTTAATAGTGCTTTGGAAAGCTCAAGCAAGACAATTCGTTTTTGGGACGCTGGAAGTTTGTTTTTCGTTTTGCGCGACAGTGCTTTGGAAGTTCAAGCAAGACGGTTCGTTTTCGGAACGCTGAGAAGTTTTACGATTCGCGTTGTATGAGTGCGAAAAGATATCCGTGTTAAGTCGAGGATAGATTACCAACTGGTGAGCTCGTTTCATGCCTATAATGACACATTGTTTCATGATAGCGTTAATTTTAAGTAATATTCATACAAACTTTGTATGGTTCGTCACTACAAGTGTCGGCATTATGCCTGTTTTATATGATTTCAGTATACATATATTTTCTCTCTTTGACATTACTAGAACATCTTTTGAATAGTTCGACATTATGGATGCTGGCGTATATTTTAAAACTTCTACCAAAAACTTAATTTTCAAATTAACTATGTATAGTTCGTCACTACAAGTGTCGGCATCATTCCTGTTTCATATTATTTAAAATACATACTTATATTTTTTCTCTTTTCGTCATTATTAAAAACATCTTTTGAATGGTTCGACATAATGGATGTTGACGTATTTTTTAAATCTTCTACCAAAAACTTCTCGAGACAAAATGAAAAACTAGCTTTAAGTTGAAGTCGCTTTATTCCTCCTTGTCCATGGATCGCATCACTAATAAACACCCTTCCCGTGGTGATTGTAGAAATGCAGAGGCATTCTCGGTCTCTAGAAGCAACAATCATTCCACCCTAGCATTCCTTCCCCATCCCAACTGACTGTAAGAACTTGGCCGACGCCGTTATTGATCAATAATATTATATCCGCTTAGATTGCACTTCGAGAATAAGCGGAAACTCCCATCCCTTATTCATTTGGAACGTAATGCAATTCTTACCAGTTCCGATCAAACACGGAGTAGCAACCATTGACATGTACAATCAGTCTATGCTTTGCTATGCTATCAATGCACAGTTTCGATGTTAAGGACCTGTGAGGAGCATTTTGATTGTTCATTTGTTTATGTAGGTTTGTAATGAATAATGATTGCAGACTCTAATCAATCAGTATGATTTTGCGATAAATCATCATTGGTTTTAGTTTTTTGTTATTCAAAATGTAAATAAGTGTAACAAGGAATGTTAAAAGGATAATCACATAAATGTACTCTGCATCATAAGATGGCTCATATTTGTTAAAAATAGCAACAAAGATGTGGGTCAAGCTGATCAGTTTTTTTTTTTCAGGAAATGTTCTACGAGAAGCAGTTTCTTTTTCTTCTCTTGATCATCATCTTAATGTATCTTCTAATTCTTTATGGCATTACATCCCAACTGAGAAAAAGCATTCTTCTCAAATTAGTCTTCGTAGATATCAACTGAGAGCTTTTTTGCCGAAACACATTTTTTGCATTTGTCGTCACACCCGATTGGGGATTAAATGGGAGATTATGTTGCGGGAGTTTTACATTTTAAAATGAATATTTACTGTTTCATGTGCTTTGAAATGCTGGGGTGCAGTAACCATGAACGATAGAAAGTAGCGATCATGTCTGCTGAACTGGAATAAAAATAAAACAAAATGCATGCGAGCTTCAGAGTGCTGATTTACTCGCATTTGTCGCACTCGCGAGTAAACGAAGCTAAAGTGGAAACAAAGGTATTTCCTCACGGATATTACTGGTTTTCTAGGGTTTTTGACTACAAGCTGAAAGTTAACTGTCGATTTGATGGATATATGATTGATTTAGCATTAGCATTAGCATTAAGCATTTCGCACAAATTCGTAGGTGGTACAGTCTTAGACCATTGTATGAGGGTTGCCTCCTTCCCGTTCGTTTCCAAAGTCAGAGGTTCGTGGCTAACCTCTTACTCATAGACAAGATTGACGCATCCTCCAATAAATAAAAGAGCTGTCCTGGCCACGTCCTTGCGAAGGCTGGGGAATGGGAAAGGATGATTGATTGAACACCTACTTAAAAAAGATGCAGAGAACTCTACGACCTCTCATAGGTGTTACGGGATGTTATGGAATGCTAACGGAAAGGGTAGTGCCATAAGATATGTTCGGTAGACGTTTTGGTCGTCAAAAATGGTTAGTATTTACGCATAGTGATTATGCGCTGCTGATCCAAACAAACTCACCAAATTCCTTTTTCGAAAATACTCTGCAATCCACGCACTGCAATTCTTAAGCCATCCAGAGCCGAGTATCCACGAGCCATTCAATTTTTGAATCAACAAGACCGGAAGATAAAAAACGAATCGCGATTGATGATGCCATCACAGAGCATTCTCGAGCAAAACGCAAGCAAATCGATTAAAAGTAAAAAAACAAAACATCTGCAGATATAATCTGCGATAAAAAATACATCTATCATTTTGAAAAACTTGTTTCCACACAACATTTGCACGTGGTGAAGCACCATCCGCCGAATCTAATTTTCACCAGCGGATTTGAAAAAAAATAAAAACGCGGACGAGGTAAACGTGACACTTTGATGGATACGATTGATTTGTCTGTTAAATCTATAATAAATCAGACCTTGTTCGGCTACTCGCGAGTAAAAGTTCGCAAATTTTTTACTATCTATTTTGGTATATACTTCTGAGCAGGTGGATGCGAATTCACTCACACCAAGCCTGTTCGCGAGTTTGTCGTGCACTCGTGAGGTGCTTCGAGATGTGAACATTTCCACCTTTGCTTGAATGATGATTTTCTAGAATGACACCACCATCAAAATGAAGTTTTGTTCAGTAAAATTTATACCGACTAGGTTCATTAAAACCACAAAAGTATGCATACACCAGAGCAAGCGTTCCCAAATTAGAACTTTTTTGATAATACAGTCAAATCTTCCTTTTACCTCCGATATTCCGTATCTCGATATCGAGTTAGAGAACGGTAGTAAAAGATAGTGTTCATGGCTAACTCGATGGTCCCTTGGATCGCAGTTGCACTGGATTTGTGTTCTGTAAGTCCATACCTCCCTATTACGATGGTCCCTTCAATATCGAGTTATAAAAGACACGGACACCGTCTTCAGCCATTTAGCTGCACAGACTGTATCTTAACACTAGACAACGGACAAGCATACTCCAATGGCTGCAGCGGGAATCGAACCCACACCCCACGACACGATGCGCTTAAATGCCTGACGACACTAACCGCACGGCCATGAGGCCCAGTTATGGACAGTTGACTGTAGTTTTATGAATAAGCATGTGGCATTTCTGTCTCTATATTATGAAGGGGCGCGTGGCTAACCAAAGATTAGGAATGGGAACGTGCGTGACATATGAACGACCATTATCAACAGTTTCTCAAATTGTCAACCATTTCAGCTATTTTTCCTCTTCCCCGATACAAACTTATTGTTTGGAGATTCCAAAATTTTCAATAGATTACTTAGTTTTGCCGGACCTCTTTCCAGCAGGACCTAATAAATGACTATTTGCTTTAGTCTGTAAAATGATGATATCGATTTTAAGAGATAAAAGATGATGTTCAAAATATGACGGGGTCGATAGTCGCAAGTTATCAAAAGATAAAATTAACTCAATAACGTTCCTTGATAATAATTTTCAGTTTTTTGTGTTGATAAAAACGGGATAGTTTGTTGACGAAATCTGAACATGACAAAAACGGAGCATGCCTGTACTTTATTACCCGTTAATAGCAATTGAGTAATACGACATGCACCAATCTGAGGATACGGATATTGTCTAGAGTATCCATTTCCCGGCTATGTCCTGGGCAGGGTTGGGAAAAAATCTGAAATTCACTCTACAGTAGCCAAGCAAAGCCAATCACAGTCAGTGAAGCCAGTGAAACTCACGCCCATCGCTGCTGTAGGCAAAATGCCTTGAAAATAGCAAAACACCCGTTGCTAAGGGCAACCCAAAACTACTGTAGAAAAATGTTCTATTTCCCGCTGCATTTCCCGCATTTAGAGCCTTCAATGACACTCATGATTTAGAAAATTCGTGCACCCAACTTAGGCTACTTGATGAGATTCACGTTTTTGAACTACTGTAATGGGAGAGCCACGTGATTTTCGCGAAAATTCAAGCCTACTACTATTACCATTCCCAGCACTGGTCCTGGGATTCGGAACAAAAAATGATGGGATCCCGGAATTTCTAAAATGTTCAATAAAACTCGTATTTTCGTTGAAATGGAAGCAAAATTTCAACATTAAACTATTTCTAAAAGGATGTTTGTTTAAAGATGGACAGTTTAAATAAAAAATCTATTACAAAATATGAATTCTAATGAAGTAAAAAATAAAAATCAAAGCTTACCTCGACTAGTAACGGGTATGCCAAAAAAGTTCAAAACTTCCCTATCTATATAAATAAAAATGGAATGGTGTTTGTGTGTCACGAAATGGAATGAGAATGGGTCAACGGATTTAAATAATTCTATCACTGTTGGATTTACCAAGGAATGCGATGTGTTTGTGAGTTAAAACATGGAAGAAATCAACCGGTAGAAAGAGAAAAAGGGGGGGGGGGGGATATGCTAACATTTTCTAAGCGATTTTGACATGGCCTGCTTCATAGCCTACTACTTCCAGAAAATTTGAAAATTCATCGTCATAATTTTTTTTATGTAACAAGAGATACTTTATGAAGTTATTTGTTGATAACACAGCGTAACAAAAATTACATTTTTGCGTGTCTCAAGGATCAAATTATGTGTCTCAAGTAGATTTGGGGTTGCTGAATCTGATGCCATTTTCAGAAATGTTCCAGCACGTCACAATTTTTAGCTATAGGTCACCAAAGTTGTATAAAACACTAGTTTTATTGATGTTTACATAAAATTTTAAGTATAATTTATCAAACTTTTTTGTGATCTTTTTTACTGAGCATGCTATTTTGCACTTAAACTTTCATTTTGGATTAAATTTGATTGAAATTGCGCGATTAAATTTGGATTAAACCGATTTTTTCGACATGCCTGCTGTCTCCATACAAAATTCGTCGTTTCTCTTATATGGGAATATACAATACTTTATTAAACCATCAAAAAATAACTTTTCCGCATCGAAAGTATTATAAACTTTGCCGATAAGTATTGTTATACACATAAAGTTTGGATTCTGTGGCAAATTAGGCAAATAAATTGCCTTACAAGCTGGCAAACTTGCATGCAAGTTGGCTGAAATAGTCAATTTTTGCATTTTCAACAGCCAATATCTCAAAAACTAGACGTGCTATGATATTTTTGAAAACGGCAATAGATTCAGCAACTCTGAATTAAGTAAATAGTGGTATTTTGATGCTTGAGACAAAAACGTGTTCCGCAGTGTAATGCATTGGATCATACTGAAATTGTACTTTTAGATTGTCTTTTTCAGTCTATGGTTATGAAAACGGTCAATGTTGTAAAGGATCGCAATGGAAGACCTTCGCAACTAGACCTATTTTTATGTATTAGGTTATTTAGTCTTTTAATTGAAATAATTAGGTACCCATTTATTCTCTTCCCCAATGATGCTTTTCTATTTTATCGAAAAACAAATCTGAGGAAAAGTCATTGTTTGCATTAAAATTTACTAATTTTAATCAAATTTTATATTAATCTTGGAAATCCCGGGATTTTTGGGACGGCATAATTAATATTCCCGTGAAACGGAAAATCCCGAAATATCTCAAATCCGGGATGGCTCTAATTATGTCACAATAGATCTAAAAACAGGTCACAGTGATGGATCCGAACAGGAAGAAAAACAAACACTACTCGGTATTTACGAATCCATATCCTCCTAGGTACGATATATTATAAGGATTTTTGATCAACCGTGAAAACTTGAGGGGATTTCGTTTAAAGACTGCTGAGAAACATAATCTCTTAAAGAATGGGTTGGATAAACATTAAAGGCTGATTATTTTAAGTACACATGAGTTCGAAAGATGTTTAAATTTACGATCTCTCCTAAATTCATGTTTTCCAATGTATAAAAGGATCAAGGATGGAAATGAATTTCTAAAACAATGTAAAACAATTTAGGAATTGTTATCCAGCAGTCATTCCTACCAAATGATTGATTCAATTCCCCAGTCCACGGTGAAAACGGATAAAACTCGAATTCTTTTCCACACAAACAGCGGAAAGCTGGAACTGCAAATTGATTTATTGGCGGGCTGGATTAACTTTCCACCACCAGTTTGCGCTATGACGCCGCCTGTCCATTGCAAAGTGACAGTAGCAGACCAGAGTGTGTGTGGATGTCGATTTGTTCCTGACTTCCGGCTGCGACAACCACAACAACGGCTCATTGGCTGTAGACCTCGTCGTGCCAATACCGCCGCAGCTGATAATTCATAAACGGCGTGTTTCCGTAATATTTTAATCCCGACGCGACAGTTCTCCGGGCCTGAAGCCGCACCAGTCAGTAGTCCGCGTTGAGCCGGCGAAAAGCCATCAACCGAAGCCGGAGGGACGTGACTTTAAATGGAACTGTGTAGCTTTTATGTCGAACACCCGGAAGTTAACGGACGGAGTTTGTTATTCGCTCGTAGTGGGTGGTCTATGCGTATACGCAGAGCATATCCTCCTATACAATTGGAGCGTGTCGTTTCGAAGGGGGAATTCAATTTTGACCGCGCGGTGTTCCGATTACCGTTATTATCAGAAAGTAGTCAACGCCAGTTGGTTCATATAGGTTCATCTGGACCAATTATTTAATGAGCGCGACTCATTTCGCATAAAGACGTTTGACATAGTGGACGTTTCGTGAAAATCAGGTTCATATAAGAAAAAGTAGCATTTTAGAGAAGGCATATAATTATCTTTATGCGAAACGTCCACCCAAGAAATTTTGTGAAACGTTTTTATACGAAATATCCCTCCCCAGTGTTTAATACTTAGATGGCTGTTTTTCTTTCGATAAAAACAGTGAACTAAGCACCGTTGTCCGAATTCGAAAGAGTTTTTGGGTTGGTTGGCGCTGTTCGCGGATCTGATTCTGCATTCTACAATGATTTGGAAAATTCGGGCCCCTGTTGTCGGATTTGCCGTTTCTACCGAATGCGACAGGCAGGCGGTTGATGATGCCACAATGACAGCGGACACGTGTTGTGGATTATGCTCTTAACTAATAACAATATTTTCCAAATGAGGTGCCTAACATTGTCCCGGGGAGACGTGCGCTAATAAATGGGAAGCAAACAAAACAATGCCCGAACCGTTTCTTCTCCAGAGGGATTCCGGTAATTTGTTAAAGTGGGTTGGCAGTTTGATTTTGGGATTAGAAATGGTGAAATTGAATGGAAGCGTTATGGCTTTTCATGACTATGCAAAACGGGTGCTCACGAAAGGTGATGGTTGTTGGTTGTAATTGGATAAAATGAATTATTATTCCTCCATGTGTTTGGAATTATTCAGAAATCAGTCAAAATTTCCCAGGAGAAAACGACATTATCTGTGCCTACCTCCTTTAAATCTTCTCCCAATTTATACATCATAAAACGTACATAATGCACACAACCATTGACAGCATAGCCTTCGGGAGTGATTCCCTTCCTTGGAATCAATTTCAAAAGGATTTCCATTTCATGTATGTGGATGTCCTTTGTGAGCTGACCCTGAAGTAGGACATGATCGGCATGCAATCATTTTCCCATCATTGTCGTCGTGTCTTGGAATCTAAACGGACAAGCCTCGGTAAATGATCCCCTCAAGGCTACGCTTTGCTAGAAAAAATGCAAACACGATCAAGATAACAGCATCAATGGAACGAATGTCCTCCTGGCTGGGCTTGTGTCGCTCTCTGACAGCAGGCCCCCGAAGACGGCTAACTGCGTTCCAATCTCATCCAAATCCCTGTGTTAATATGGGACACGATGGATATCAGCACGATCTCAGGCTAGGAGCGTGTGTGAGTATCGGCAGAAATGTGAATCGTGCATTAAGATTGCATTGGACTGAGGCGAAGCATTGGGAGAATTGAAAAATGAAAATGCAAAACGCATTGTACCGTTTTGGTTCATATTCCGTACACTTATGGCTATCAGTGGTTTTGAATTAGATTAAGGCTTATTTCACATGTAAATATGGTTTCATATCTTCAATATTCGCAAAAGAAAATTTTGCACACTTATGTATTTTGAGAAGTATTAACAACTAATAGAAATTCCAAAATTGTCAAATATAAGGTTTTTGATCCCCTATTGATTTTTGCTTGGATCCGTGCCTTCGATATTTTTTGGACCCGTTAGCGAAAGCTCACGGATTTAATCCTTCTTGTACACCGGTCTGAAAAAAAAACCTCATTTTTTCTTTAGTTACTTCACTAATCCCTCTACCGGCAGCTTCTTTTTTTACCGCCAACAAAATATTCAAATCGCGATAACGCAAATTTTTGCTCAAATATCTTGAAAAGAAGAAGCACAGTTTTTACTTATGCTTAGGTTTGAATAAATGAGTTACATAAATTTTCCCAGTCCGAGTAAAAGAGAACCCAATCTGGCACTCGTCGAAAGAGGGTTTCTTAAGCATATTTTTATATTAATTAACTCATTACGCGTGGTAAAGATGGATAAATTATAGGTGAAATAATGAAAAAAATCCCCGTGCTCGGCTGGGATTCGAACCCAGGACTCTTGTATGCTATACGAGCGCTTTACAGAATTGGTGACCCAATAACTTAAAAGGTTACAAGTTTCGAATTCAAAGTGGCTCGGTAACTAAGCTGGTAAGGCGCTCGTCTAGCATACAAGAGCCCTGGGTTCGAATCCCAGCCGAGCACGTGGATTTTTTTCATAATTTCACTGGTTAGCAGCATCACCGTCTCGTGATGTGAAGTGAAGTCTTCGTCCAAACGCTGACATATCGTTTGTTCTCAAAAGCAACCAATGATTCTGGATAACAAGCATCCACTCACCCGTGCGGTACTATTATCTGAATTGGCTGCATGCGGGCCCTACACTTCTCCCTGCTGTAATTTGGTCAAAATTTTGGCCTCTCCGACTAAGAAATCTAGTTCACAAGGTCACGCACGAATGCATCAATTGTTTCCGTAACCGACCTACTTTGAGCTAGCAATTGATGGCGTACCTACCATCCGTTCGAGTGTCACAGATACTACCATTCTTGAATTCCGGAGTAGACTTCTGCAATCCTTTCTACCTCCAAACGCATTCAGAAAGGCTGTCCCACTGAAGGTGTTCGTATCAGTTTTCGTTTGTCTGTCAATCAAGGCAATTCATTTGTAATTGGTAGGCAATCTTTCATCAGAGTCGTTCATCGCTTCATTGAAGAGATTCGCAGCACGCCAAGGAGTTTCAAAGACGATATATTGCGACAATTGCACCAATTTTGTCGGTGCTCGACGAGCGCTAAACGAATTCCTACAGCTCAACAGAGCCGATTGGATATTTCTACACAATTCTCGGAATAGGGCATTCAGTTCTCGGTTATACCACCCAGGTCGCCTCACTTTGGTGGTAACTGGGAAGCTGCGGTCAAGTCGTTTAAAACGCATCTTCGCTGCACACTGGCTAACGCCTTGGTCATTGCCGAGTAATTTCACACTTTGCTTACGCAAATCGAGACACTGCTGAACTCTCGGCCGCTGACGTGGCCGAATAACTCTCCGGACTTGGACATCCTCACGCCAGGTCATTTCTTGGTGCACAAACCTTTGAACGACCTTCGGTAAATGATGGTAATGATGGTCAGCGCTTAGATGTTGTTTGCAGAGTGACATCATCGGTTCCATCACAACCAACTCGAACAATTTTGAAACAGCGCTAAAAACAGAACAGCAAAAAAAAAAAGAAATAAAAACGGCCAGAACCGTGGGGCCCTGGATAAAAATGTGATCTTGAGTTGCAAAGCTGCTTTAGATTCCATATTACCGAGCGGTTGATTCGATAGCGGAACATTCTTTGCCGTAAGCAAGAATTATCAGAAATCACTTCAGATGCGTTTTGAGTTTGCGTTGAATTCCTCTCTTATAGTGTCTAAAGTTGAATTTACCTAGGCGCTTGTACAACTGATTTAGCATCACGTAGTGTTGTCCTAGTTCAACTGAGAAAGCACTTCTTCGAAACTACGATGATCCGCTTTTCGGAAGTCTGTAAGTATCGAAGAAGTGCTTTGGAGCAGTGACGTAATCATGGAGTATCATTTCTCTATAATGAGCAGCAGGGGAAGATGATGAGGAACGAGTTTCATTAACGGTACAGCAGCCATTGAAATGGGAGAAGCCGAATGAGAGTGAGCGGTTATTCTCATTCGTAACACAGTTGATTTGAGACAAACGCGAGAAGCTGTAGCCATCGAACAGCCTCATGGTTCCGGTATGAAACAAATAAACTTCATGATCAGTGCTGTTAAATGTCAAATTTTTTGAAAATTTAGATTGCTTATAGCATTCTCCCATGCGAAATATCGCATCAGCAATATTGCCAACCGATAGTAATTCGAGAAAAGTCAAAAGTCAAATGACAGTACCGTAATTTCGGGTGAAATTCATCATTTTTGACGGTTTTTCTTGTCCGTTTTCTATAATGTTGACAATGCCAAACAATTGAATGCAGCAATACAAGTACGAAGGTGAGTCTCATTGACTCATGTACCGAAATTTTCTAACAAATGTCATTTTAGTGCTAAGAAATATATCTAAAATAATAAATCGGGGAATCTCATTTCGGGGTGAAATTGATCACTTGTCAATGCGATTATTGTTAGTTTTCAAACCAACTCTATATAATAAATTTGAGGTCTCTGAATCCAAATATGCTTGCTAAATTCTTAACAATACAATAATTATAGAAATAATGAATACTTAAATTTCAAGAATAACGTGAAAAACGCCTAAATGTATGCAATTTCCTAAGGAATATCTCGATATCTAACAGAAATTCAATTATTTCCACCGAATGACCAAATTGGTACGAGTTTTGGTTATGAAATCTGGTTTGGGGATATATCTCAAGCATCCTCACAAACTTTCAGGTTTATACCATGTTCAAAGCCTTGTTTAGAACTAGAAGTTTATGGATGTTTGTCAATATTGTACCGCACATGATTTTGGAATTTTACATTATTTTCATAGAAATAATCATTCTTTAACGCAAAAAACTTAACTACACACAATTCAACAATAGTTACGACAAACAACGTTCATTCACTGCAGATTACATTGATATTTGTGCTCCATTAGGAAGAAATAAAATCGAGTGACACGGTGATCAATTTCACCCTACTGATCAATTTCACCTGAATTTACGGTAATTCGAAAAAAAATTTCGATGACTTTTTTCACGGGGAGGGATGATATAAGCAATATTCAATTGTCAAAGTCATGTGATATTCATGACATTTAACAGCTGATGATCAGGACAAAAGAATCCACTATGTGTCTGTTTCCAAGCGATGTTCGTTTTCTCAAATGGATGCGACCGTGTAACAGTGCGTGTTAATGAGCTCGATTTTCGGGATTCGATCAGGGGGTAGGTAGATGCCACAAACAAACAGATGACGATTGGCAATGTATGTACTGTATGTCAGGACATGGTTGCTATAGATAGTACCTGCATAGGTTCGGGCACTCAGAATCTTCTGCGTGCCCCAATTGTGCTGGTGTGGAGGAAACAGCGGAGCATGTAGTGTTCAATTGCCCCTGTTTTATTGTTGTGAGAGGTCGCATGCTCACTACATGCGGAGGGGACACGTCCCCCGACAATATAATAGAGAGAATGTGTGCGGATGCCGAGTGCTGGAATGCAGTAACTACGGCTGTCACTCACATTATGTTAGAATTGCAGCACCTATGGCGCGCCGACCAAGAGTTGGCTGCAGAGGATTAGCAGAAGAAATACCGTAAGGTGGTTCCGGGGAGATAAGGGTCTGAGTCCAAGGGTCATGTCGATGCACTGATCACCACTTGAGCAATTCTCAAAGAATTGCTCAAGCACAGTGCATAGGCTGGTTTTAGCGGGTCGTCGTTGGTCATCCCCGCATTCCCTGAGTTATCTTCTCAGGGAATCTTTTTGCAGATTCCTCCCTTGTAAAAAAAAACAAAAAAAAAAGCTGTATGTACACAAACTTGTTCGGCTGCGCTCCACGAAGCATTCTCTATGGTTTTCGCCTTCAATCTGGAGCTGACTGCGATAAAAACTCCTCCACCGGTAGATTTTTAGCTGTTAAGGGAAGACCGATCAAAGCGAAACACCTCATTTAAAAACATAGCTAGACATTGTGCGAGAATCCAAAAAAGTCTCGGACGGCTATTGGTCGATGGCGGGAATGGCTCGATTGGGTTGGAAGGGCAGGGGATTCCTTAATACTGGCGGCAAATGTGGCTGGAAATGCTGGAATGCAGTAGATGAAGCTGAAGTTTCCAGAGGGTAATCGGCCAAGTTGCATTCTATGGTCAAGTTGGTTGGAATAAGACTACAAGCAACAAACGATAAAGGACATGAATAGTTCGATATAACAGTTTCCTTAAGGCTTGTGGCAAGTGTGCGGCCCGGGGCTGAACAGGAGACTTCGTGATTAATTACTCTATTAGCACTGTTTTTTCTATGGAAAGAGTCAGTGGATCATTGGGAATAGTTGCAGGTCTAGAATGCCAAAAATTTTCATTAGATGTACTGCTGAAAAACTCTCGGAAGAAAATACTCTACGGCCATGTGGAAGTGGACAGTGCATTTGGTTTCAGTTCCGCGCTCATCTCAATTTTGAAAGAGATGAAACTTAGTGTGTTTATATCCCTTCCTTTAGCGACTAGCCGAATGTCCTGCACATCGTCAGTTCCAAGTCGTTTCTTCGCCAGAGCGCATACTTGATCTGCCGAAGCATTCCTTGATATTCTTGACAAGTACAACCAAAATTTCGGTTGAGCAATTTCCGTTGATGAATAGCATGTGCTGCCAGTTTCTAGAATGCGCGGTTGTGGTTTCTGTTTCTGGTTTGCATCACCTGTCGTATCAGGTATCAGAAGGCCGGCTCCAAAGGCACGTTCCCCACCAGTTGGGAGATTTTTGCCATCGCCATATTTGAGCCTATTTCATCATCTACCCGATGGGAGAGGAAAGGGAAGGGAAAGATGGGAGGAAATAGGAGTGGGGTCCCTTGAAGAGGGAAGATCGCATAAGCGAAATGAGAGCATGTAGCTCCATACCACAATGGGTTCGAACATTGCCCTAAAAAGGGCACTGCAAAACGCATGAGCGTAAAGAGAGCCTATAGCTCATTACCACAGCGGGTTAAGAATAACAGAATGTGTTTCACTTAATAAGTGTTTACCAAGTAATTGGAATCGCATTTGCACAAAAACTGGACAGTTACATATCAGGTGATACGAAGTTCCATAATCGGAGTCACAACTATCAAACAAAAGAGTCAGCACGCTGAATGTTTGCTATTTGATAGTTGAGTCGGCAGTGGCCTGTCAACGCTCTGACCAAGAGATGGCTCAGTAATGTACAATTTTGTATGACGACATGACTCCAAACTATTTCAATATTGCTTGTGCTGAGTTGCCGCCCAAGAGTTTATCTGAAGCTTCACCCAGCACTTCGAAATTGGAATAGCCGGCTCAGGGCCAATGAAGTCATGCGATGCTCCATCGCGAGCTAGCTCATCGGCCAATTCATTTCCAGCGATGGAATAATGGCCAGGTACCCATACAAGGTTTACAGAGTTGACTGAATTCAGTTCCTCAATTTGAGTTCGACATGCGATAACAAGCTTCGACCTTAAGTTGGCCGATGCAGGAGCTTTTATAGCACTCTTGTAGTCTTTACAGACCGCATAGGACATACTTCTTCAAAAACTTCCATAGTGTAGGATGTTGTAGTATCAACGGCATCATCCAGATCACTTGGATTTTCAATGGAAGGAGAATATCCATGGAATTTGGTCACAACCAATTCAATATAGAGTTCCCAGTTTGTTGAGCGGGGATTCCTAAAACACAAAGTCTGCGCATTTGAATGTTCAAAGAAGATGTAGCGATGATCAGATAATGATTCATCATCAGATACATGCCAATTCGTTAACTCGTGACTGATTCTATTCGAGCAGAGCGTTATGTCTAACACTTCTTCTCTATTAGAAACCATGAAGGTTGGGCGATTGCCTATGTTAAGTAATCCAAGGTCTGTACTACGTAAGTATTCCATCAGACTGGAGCCTCTCAAATTGATATCTGAGCTGCCCCAGATGATGTGATCAGCGCGAGTTTGCCATTTCAAGTTTGCTGAAAGTAGCAAAAACTGGGTCCACAAGGTTACCTAGATAGAAGTTCCCTCTACGAAAGTAGAGTTCTTGTACTAGCGCCACTTGGACTGCACCATTTTGCATGAGTGTGCAAAGATTGATCGTTGCTGTTCTTTTATGCTGAAGATTGATCTGAGCTAACCTAACCGTAGCCACTACCCAAACTAGGCAGGATTAAGCTTTTTGCAAACTCAGCACGAAAAAGACCAGCAACGAAAAAATCAGATCGGTATCTATTTAAAGTCGCCAAAGGCGAAAGAGCACAGAGTACACTGTGTAAAACGCATAATGCGAATCCATATAGGTGATAATTTAAATTGAATGTCAACATATTCATAATCCCACCCTTATTAAGCCTCAGGATAGAGACTGAAGAAGGGCAGCCGATTATCTCGGAGAAACACAAGGTCACCTGCACCATTGCTCTGGGTAGCACAGGAAGGACTCAATACTGTGGAGGGTGCCCTGGTACCCCACAGGCTCCGTTAGTGGTTAGGTTTTATTTAGACCCCCCTATTCATTCATTCCTAGGCACGGTACGCATCACACCATAAATTAGGGGTCACCTGTGAGGTGGACTTTTACCACCGGAACAGGCAGTCCGTAGTGTTAATTCTTAGCCAGTTGAAACAACCGCTACCGACACTACGCGGCTTTCTAGACTGCTCGGGAAAAGGATGTTAATATTGATGATTAACTCCTGACGTGCCCAAGCAGCCGTTAAGCAGCATGTGAAGAGCATGTGCTGCCAGTTTCTAGAATGCGCGGTTGTGCTTTCTGTTTCTGGCTTGCATCACCTGTCGTACTGAAGAGTTTCTGGCTTCTGGTAAACTTCGGATCAATTCTAACCCGTTTGGAAGATTTCGGAGTACATGATCTAGAGTTGATTAATTTGGAGAAGTCGTAGCCTACATATCATCTGTAGTAGGTTGCAAAAAAGTTTGGACATTTTACTACTGATTTGCGAAAATGAATGATTCATCCAAAACTAAAAGCTTATTATTTAAAACCTTCAATTCGATAAGTTGTCACGATGAGAGGATCCCAATAAATTTTGCAAATAAAGTCATGGCAATGGTCAAAGTATCTAGCACTAGGGCGGTTCAAAATTTAAAAATGAGAATCAAATCTCCCATTTGTTAGTAACCAATGATTTAAAATAATCAACGTTTAATTCATGACTGAAAGCCGAACTCCAATTATCATCGCTCCTTACCATCTTTACTATAAAAACAGAATTAGCTCAAAAGGGATTTGTTTCTTTGGCAACATCTTTCATTAATGTTTGAAGAATGAGTTTTCTATATGGCGTGATAAGTTTCTACTTGCATTACACTACTAGCGTGTTTGGAAAATTTCTCAAAATTTCTCCACAGTAATTTCCATATAAACCTACATTGTCTTTGGGTCACCTTTGAATCATCACCTAGAAAGCTGAAAATTTCACAGAACACTATTGTTATGGCATCCGCACCATAACCATAAGGAGCATATGGGAGATTGGATTTTCAAGCAATTTTAAAATTTCAATCGCCCTAATCTAACACTCACGCTAGATAAAAATTAAAGTTTCGAAAATCACATTGAGGCCAATATATACTAACTGCTGTAATACCAGAAAATAGGCTCTACAGAGCATTGAATATCAATGTTTGAAGATAATTATTGACCAACCTCACTAGTATAGTTATCATGAATTACAACAAATATACATCTTATTCAAACACTTTCCATGGACCGTCCATCCAATTGAGTATGACACGCGGCCTTTGGCCATGAGTTGACAAATTTTTACCTGAACCAAGTCTCTTGCTTCCAAGCCTCCTGCTCGGGCGTGGAAAAAGAGCAGCCGAAACCCCTGGCTGACGAATAATAACATTTCTAATCCTCTGTTTGTGTCCTCTGCTTCAGCTTTTCTCCCATTCTCGCCGTCGAGAGTCCTAAGCGGAGGACCTCTGCTCTGCCCTGCTGTAGGGGTCGGTTTGTCGAAAAATGGGTAACAAGATGACATTGGGAAAGAAGAAACAGAACTCTGAATGGAAACCGCTTTTCTCATAAATCGCATAAATAAACGAAAACAAGGATCTGCTGCACGCTTGGATTGATGCGATTCTGCGGTGCCGAATTTGGTATATGAAGGAAGACACTATACAGGACAAAACTCATTCGGAAAGGACTCCGGGAGCACAATCGCGGTGAAGTGAATAATACCCACTTTTACACACACCGGTGCGCTGCGCGATGACATTTTTTGCCAGTGCTTTGTGCATCTGTGGAAGGCATCCCATTTTTTTTTGTATGCCAAAAGGGGATTCCTAATTCCATAAAAGGAGACAAATTTTTCGGGAATGTTATTTCAGGATGTAAAGATATTAGTCGTAGCAGAAAAATTGGCCACAGCTTGGATGGATGGATGATTTTCAGGATTTGATTGTGCCTCAATTTGCAACGCAAGAGCTTCGAAATAGCAGATTGCTGTGGGTTGGACCCAGTCATCATCGGTCCATTTCTTTGTACCGGGAGATTGATTAGATGCTTTCTTCGAAATGAGACAGAGGATTTCTGCCGTTAGTCACGCAACCGTACGGGAAGAGGTCTTAGGAAGGTATCTGTGCAGATCGGGTTCGATAGATATTGCATGAACAATACAGAACATGTTGTGTCGGCGGTAGCGATCACCGATAACGATTTGAATAGTTTTGATGACACATATGGTTCCAATGGTGTGCATATATCACTGAAATGCATATGTAAGTATGAAAATATGATATTGCTTACAATTGAACAAATAAGTACATTGGAAATTCTACTTGCATCATAACTTTGAAGATTCTGTCTTAGAACATCTGGAAAGGAATGTCGCTGCGCTCCACTCCTTTTTGTGCCCACCGATCCGAAGCGAACACCATCTTTGCTGTCCGGCATTCTTGCAACATGCCCTACCTGTGAATCTTTTTCGACCGCAGCTTTTTGTGAAGACCATAGTAGGCCCGACTTCTACTGATGATGCGCTTCTGTATTTCATGGCTAATGTTATTATCAGCCGTCAGCACGGATCCAAGGTGGATGAACTCGGCAATCACCTCGAATGTATCCCCGTCTATCGTTGCACTGCTACCTAGGCGAGTCCTGTCGCACTCGGCCCCATCAACTAGTATGTACTTTGTCTTGGTCGCATTCGCCACCAGTCCAACTTTCGCTGTCTCGCGTTGCAAGCGGGTATACAGGTCTGCTACCTTTTCAAATGTTCGGCTGACAATGTCCACATCATCCGCGAAGCAAACAAATCGACTGAATCTCGTAAAAATCGTACCAGAGCTGTTGAGCTCGGCTCTTCACATAACACCTTCTAGCGCAATATTGAACAACAGGCACGAGAGTCCATCACATTGTCGTAGTCCCCAAAGGGATTCAAACGAACTGAAGTTTTCGCCTGAAACCTTCACACAATTTTGCACATCGTTGCTCTTACCAGTCTTATGAGCTTCCCGGGAAAGCTGTTCTCGTCAATGATTTTCCATAGCTATATGCGGTCGACACTATCGTACGCCGCCTTGAAATCGATGCTGAGGTGATGTATTGAGACCTGGTATTCATCACATTTTTTGGAGGATTTGCCGTACAGTAAAGATGTGGTCCATTGTCGATCCTGTCCCGACCTTCAATGCTTGTACTCTCAGCGCCATTCAGATGTTCGTGTTCCTTCCACCTTTCGATCATCTCATGCTCGTCCGTCAAGGTGCTTTCTTCCTTATCCATGCACATCTCAGCTCGTGACACGAAGCCGTTGCGGGATGCGTTGAGCTTCTGATAGAACTTACGTGTTTCTTGAGACCGGCACAGCTGTTCCATCTCCTCGCACTCCGTCTCCTCCAGGCGGCGTTTTTTTCTGCTGTTGCCATTTTCGTCTACAGTGAGTCGATGTTCCACGACTCGATATCGACTCATGGAACCATACTAAAAACAAAATTTCATGGTTACTATGATGGTCCCTAGAAGCAGCTTTCCAAAGAATTGCTGTTCCATTGCTCGATATTTCCATGAGTCAATAATCCCTTCAATATCGACTCATGGAGGTTTCACTGTATAACGTTCCACGTTCTGCCGGATCCCTTGCTGCAGCATTACCACCCACGCTGCATTCTTCTCCTCCAGAATCTGCCTAGATTGCTCGTCAAACCAACCGTTCCGTCGACTCCGTGCCACGTACACGGCGTTGCTCTAAGCTGCATCGTTGATGGTTGCTTTCATTGTTCCTCAAAAGGGGCCACTTCGTATCGTCCAACCATAGCATTCCAGAGAGGAGAAGTGCTGAACCCGTACCCTAGCGACAGACAACCGAATACGCCACACCGAACAAATGCCGCACCAGCACGTTTGAATGGAAGGTGCTCCTGCCAGTGTTTTTGCCAGAATTGACGCACTTCACAGAGGAAGGTAATATTAGTATCTTAACACGCAATGAATGTATTGCTAATAATTTAGGCTATGACGAAGGCTCAAATGACTGCGGCAACCATTCGAGTTGTGATAGGAATTGTATAAATTTAAATTATGAACACTTAAATGAATCTGATAATGCAAGGCATGATGTAGACCTTCCAAAAGCTTCCGAGGCTCTTGTTTATTGTCAGAATTTCAATCGTATGAGAGGATCTTCAAAAATCAAGCAAATCCATAAAAACATATTAGCGTCATCTTTTTCGATCATATTAGGCACAGAAACAAGTTGGGACGAATCTATAAAAAGCGAAGAAGTTTTCAGATGTGATTATAACGTTTTTAGAGACGATCGCGATTTTCTTATGTCACAAAGAAAATCAGGAGGAGGGGTCCTCATTGCAGTCTCTTCAAAATTTAATTCTGAAATTTTTTGTTCTTCGAAATTCAAAGAGTTTGAACATGTTTGGGTGAAAGTAAATATAGAAAACGAAAAACATGTATTTGCATCAGTGTACTTTCCACCTGATCATGCCAACAAACATGCTTACGACTCCTTTTTCAAAAATGCTGAAGATATCATATCTGGTCTTCCCCCTGAGGTGAAAGTACACATATATGGTGACTTCAACCAACGCAATGCTGACTTCATTCCTGATTTTGAAAATGAGGGCATCATGCTTCCAGTGGTCGGGGAAAATGAAACGTTACAATTAATTTTCGACAAAATTGCAATTTTGGGCTTGAACCAAATTAATCATGTAAAAAATCGGCAAAATTGTTACCTTGACTTTCTATTGACAAACATCCAAGAAGATTTCTACGTTACTGAAAGTATTGCACCCTTGTGGAAAAATGAAGCATTTCATACAGCACTGGAATACTCATTATTTATTCACAATAACTGCAGACCCACAGTGTGCGAATATGAGGATATCTATGAATACGATAATGCAAATTATGAAAACATAACAAATAGAATAAACTTAATTGACTGGCAATCACTGATCAGAGAAGAAAATAATGTCGAAAAAGCTGTTGATATATTTTACAGTTTACTAATGGAAATTATTCGTGAAGAGGTACCTCTGAAAAGGAAAAAACTTTTTGGTAATTTAAAAAATCCCATCTGGTTCAATAGAAATATCAGGAATTTAAAAAATCGAAAGCAAAAGGCTCACAAAATTTATAAAAAACATGGAAGTGATGATAATATGCAGAAATACATGGACTTATGTGAAGAGTTGAACATTGCTATAAATTCTGCACTTGAAGAGTATAATAGAAAAATTGAGAGCGATATAAAGTCATGCCCAAGAAGTTTCTTTAATTATACTAAAACAAAATTAAAATCAAACAATCTACCATCAAAAATGCAACTTGACGATAAAGACGCTAACAACCCGGAAGAAATTTGCCACCTCTTTTCAACGTTTTTCCAAGAAATCTATACGACATTTTCAGAAGAGGATCGGGACCAAAATTATTTTTCATTCTTCCCTGCCCCCTCAAATGACATTAGTGTGCACCAGATAAGTGTACAAGACATCTTATCAGGCTTGAAAGGATTGGATGCCACAAAAAGTGCAGGACCTGATGAAATCCCTCCAGTATTTATGAAGAAGCTTGCTGTTGAATTAACATCTCCTTTATTTTGGCTGTTCAATATGTCACTAAAATCCGGCAAATTTCCTAAAATCTGGAAGAAATCATTCTTAGTACCTATTTACAAATCAGGGAAGAAAACTGATATTCGTAATTATAGTGGAATTGCTATAATTTCCCGTATTCCAAAGCTCTTTGAATCCATTGTTAATAGAAAATTGTTTGGGCAATTAAGGAACAGAATTACAAATGCACAACATGGATTTTTTAAAGGCCGTTCCACTTCTACAAATTTACTAGAATTCACCAATTATACTTTGAATGCTATGGACAATGGTAACTATGTAGAGGCTCTGTATACTGATTTCAGCAAAGCATTTGACCGCATTGATATCTCTATGCTACTCTTCAAGTTAGAAAAAATAGGATTTGATAAACCATCTTTAAACTGGATACAATCATATTTAACAAATCGGCAACAAATAGTGAGATATAATGGTAAAAAATCGAATCCTATCCAAGTTACATCAGGAGTTTCTCAAGGCTCACATCTAGGACCTCTTCTTTTCATATTATATGTAAATGATATTTCCTACATTCTTAAGCATATAAATATTCTTATCTATGCCGACGATATGAAGTTATTCATGGAAATCAAGTATGCTAACGACATTGACATCTATCTGAGTGAAATATCTATTTTTGATGAATGGTGTAGTAAAAGCCTACTTCAGTTAAATGTTAAAAAATGTAATTTAATTACTTTTAGCAGAAAGCGAAACACAGAAGAAACAACTGTAGTTTTAGGAAATCAAATCGTTGAAAAATGCGATAGGGTCAGAGATTTAGGCGTAATTTTAGACTCAAAACTCACTTTTATCGATCATTACAACACCATTATACATAAAGCAACAAATATGCTTGGTTTTATCAAACGCTTTGGTTCTAACTTTAATGATCCATACACTATTAAAACTTTGTACGTCGCTTAAGTGAGGTCTATATTAGAGTATTGTAGTAATGTATGGTCTCCTTTTATGAAGACGCATGAAGAACGTCTTGAATCAGTTCAAAAGCAATTTCTGTTATATGCTCTTCGTAAATTGGGCTGGACATCTTCCCTCTTCCATCTTATGAATCAAGATGCATGCTCATTGATATTCAGACATTGAAAAAGCGCCGCGAATTCGCTATGGTTTCATTCGTGAACGATATTGTTTCGCATCGTATTGATTCTCCTAACCTATTAAACAGTTTAAATTTTTATACTCCTTCCCGGCAATTGAGGAATCGTAACTTGTTTTTTATTAATCACCGTCGTACTAATTATGCAAAATTTTCTCCTCTAAACCGAATGATGAGTTTATATAATCAACATTGCGAAACAATAGACTTAACAATGTCGCGTAGTAACCTAAGAATATGCTTTAACTCTGTAAGATATAGCAGTATATAGATTTAAGTGTTATCATGTAGTCTACTTTGATTGACGATAATAAATAAATAAATAAATAAATAAATTATCTAACTCACCCTCTTCCGGTAATGCAGCCTCGAGGTGCTGCGCGTATGCAGTTGCGACAAACTCGGCCATACAGTGCCTAAATACCGATGTTCATGGTCCTCTAATGAGTAAATGAAATACAGAACAAAGGATCTACATGCCTAAGCAGTTCTATATTGATTGTTTTAATAATGACATAGACTCTTAACCTTTAATATAACTAAACGGACAATTGATTTACGGATGTTCTTGATCCTCCAAGGGCTCCATCGAATATAGGCCGCATGATCTGAGGGAGTAGACGCAGTTAAAGAATGGATGCGAGGAAAAAATCTTCTGTTGGCTCATCACAAAATCGAATTAGTGTTGATAAGCAACCCAAAGGCAGTGCGGTTGGACAGTGTACCATCAACTTAAAGCGGGAAGTCAGACAGTGGAAGTGATGATCGATGATTGGCTGAGCTTCAACTGCCATGTCAATTGTCGATTATGCATGTGAGAGGGTCGTGAAGGTGATATCAGCTCTATCCCGGATCTTGCCCAACATGTTAGCGATCAGCAGCAGCAAGAAGCGGCTTCTGGTGAGCGTGTCTACATCGATACTTAGATACGCTGGCCCCGTGTAGGTAACAGTGGTACAGAGCCGAACGGATGTGACGAATTCCAAAAGATTTATAAAAATTCTGGAACTCCGAACCGGTGAATTATGTTCCGTTGTCACTTACCACGGTCTAGGGAATTCCAAACGTTGAGAACATCTGCTTGAAGAGCTCAATCGTCGTTTTTGCCTACTTCAGGCCATCTAGTCAAAGCATCAACGACTACCAGAAAGTAGTTGCCATCTACCGGTCCGGCGTAGTCTATGTTGATGCCGGGCCATGGTTTTTCAGGAGTAGACTATGGCTCTGGCTTCGTCTTAACAGGAGCCTAGGCAGCAGTAGCACAATGAACGCAATGTGGGATAAAACCTTCAATATCACAACCTCTTCCGGGCCAGTACACGTAGTTGTGGACGATTGAGTCCATTCGCACCAGCGCCATTGAAAAGTCTCCGGAACGATCACTCTTTTCTTGAATAGTATGCATTCGCTGATTATGCTGAGAGATTCGCGTCTGTTCTAGTACGGTTGAACTTCTTGGGCCACTTGCTTGGAAACAGCTGGCTATCCGTACAGAATGTACCGTTTTACATGCTGAAGGATCTTGCACTTTTTCGTGATAACTTGGAATGCTGAGAAACAAACAGGAACTGCTTCTACCGTCGTGTTCAGAATGCTTGCCATATCTTCATCTAGTAAAACTGAAGCGATGATGTAGTCTTCTTCTGGACGCATGCTTCGGTCGATGAGGCGATAAAGCATGTAAGCGCATCCAAATTCGTTGGTCGGAACATATTAAAAGTCGAAATCATAATTCAGCATGATGAGAGCCCAGCGCTGCAGCCGGATGGCCATGTGCACTGGTATGCCTTTCTTCGATCTGAAAATCGACAAAAGTGGCTTGTGATCCGTCTGGAGCGTGAATCTTCAACCCAGCAGGAACTTGTGGAACTAGGTTACACCGTACACAAGGTAAGGCTTCTTTTTCCGGTTGTCCATATTGCTCTGCAGTTGTAAAAGAGTGCGAAGCGTGTTGAATGGCTATCAGGCTTCCGTTCAGGAACTTGTGCAGGATTACTTCTCCAATTCCTGTCTTCGATGCGTCTGCAGCAACAACAATTTGTAACTTTGGTTTGTTGTGGGTCAAGAGAAGGTTGGATTTCAGCACATACTTGATTTTTTATCGAAAGATCGCTGACAATCGGCACTCCAATCCCACTTGACGTCCTTCCGCAGTAGTTGATCGAAAGATAGACGCAGGTCGTGAATGTTTGGAACAAACTTACCATAGTAGTTCACGGCTCCAAGAAACCATCGAAATTCAGAAATGTTCTGTGGCGGAGGAATTCTTGAAATTGTCTTCACTTTCTTTGGGTCTGGCCGGATAACACTGCAGTCGGTAATGTGACCTAGGTAGCGGACTTTGACAGTTTGAAAAAACTTGCAGTTTTGCATCTTCAGATGAAATCCCCAGTCCTTTAGCCTTTATAGCACTAGGTTCAACGAATCAGCGTGTGACTTCCAATCTTTACCAGCAATGATCGATGAATGGACGGACTCCAGGAATGTCCACAACGAGACTTTCAATCAGCCGTGGAACGCTCACGGCGATAACTGGACACCTGGAGCAAATCAACAGGTGTAATGATTTCTAAGCTTTAAAGTCGATTAAATTCAGCATCGATCATCGGAACGGAATGAAATGTAACAGGTCGTTTTGGGCAGAAAGCTTGCTTCTGGGCTTCAGATGCAGCTGGACCTTTATGCGGTTGCACAACCCAAGCGATTTGCTGAAAACGTCCTTATGGTTCATCTTCAGTTGTTGAATATTTCACTTTATTTCTTGCTTTGAAGGTACAACGACTTGATTGCAGATTATATCGAACGGAATCGACCAGAAGTTGAATAGGTCAGTCCAATTAATGCCCATCAGTTTGAGATTTCACACGGATGTTGTAAAGTGAGGGTGTTTTCTAATAGTACCTTTTTCCGGTACTGACTTTTGCGCCAACCTTGCGTTTAACAAGGATGCCAGTACTGTAGTTGCGTGCCCGACTAACCCGAGAGAAGCACTCAGGGCAGGTTCTCTAGCCTATTAGATTCTCAAATTCAAACCCCTGATACCATTTGTACTAAATCGGAACTTGCACCAACGAAAATACTCAACCGTAGAAATATCTAATCTCTCTCAATCCGATTCCGACCGATCAAGACTAAACAGGCAAATTCTCCTTACTATTAAATTTCAATACACCGCTAAACGTTCAATGTGTGTTTTAGGCCTACATGTATTATCAACTTCTCGCATTTGCACAATTTGGCTTACTATTACTTTTTCCCTAGGGGTGTGGTTGTGGCTTAATACTATCGATACCTGATGACGTTGCGGCCGTTCGTTGAACTGCTCTCGTTGCTGGGATCCTAGGCGTTTCTGTTGACCACCGGATCATGGGGTTCGCTCTTCGTGCAGGTGAATGGTGCTGGGGCTACACCAACCTCATCTCGTGCCAGAATCGGCTCGTGCCCGTCGATGGCGTCGTCTTCTATTCACGTCGGATCGCCTGCGACGCCGTATACTGCGTCGGCACACCAGGCTCACGATTACCGAGGATGAGTACGATCGACCCCGTGCTTGAGGGTCGTCCACAAATCCCGTTGTGGGAAGCGTCTCGATCGTAAAAAGCGATATTCCACCCCGTCGGTGGATAGGGTCCCAGTTCCTGTGGATAAAATCCAGACCAAAGGAAAAACCACGTGGTGTAGCTAAGCCACACAACAGTTAACACACACCCAACATTTAAAGCCACAAAATACTACCTTATCTGTTTGCTACCGCTCTCGCTTTCAGCGTAGTCTGCGTTTCTGTTCTAAACGTGACGTTTTAAAACCTCAAATCTATAGTTAAAACATTGTACACTTATTTTCACATCTTCCATGTACTTTACAAGTTTTACCTGACCGGTGATTATATCACTACACAAATTCACCTTTTATTTTGATAATTCACTTTGAAATACTGTTTTATTTATTTGCTTTAAACTTTCCCTTACTTTTTAACTTATTTGTATAAGTATAAACTTCGGAGGTTTCAACTAACTTTCTTATGAACGCACTAACTTTTTGGTGAAAATAATTTGGACCAACTTGTCGCTTCTAGATGAAGTTTAGAAATGGACGAGTTTTAAGAATTTGGAGATAGATGTGGTCCATCTGACCATGAAATTTTACTAATACGAACGCGATCGTTGGCGGAAGTTCATCATTTTCCTTTTTTTTATCAACAGTTGTCCTTCTTCCTCCAATATGCTATTGAACCTGTTCCCGATTGCCTGTCTCGTTTCAAATTTTAGTTTTTTGTCCAAATTTCGTCGCGAACCCCAATACATTGGTGCCCAATATAAGTTATTTGATCATAGGTAGATTTTTTTAGTATTTTAAAGTGCTCACGCCTACATGTAGGTTATTCGAATGAATCTGTTATAGCGGACTTTGGGGCAAGTGTGCCATAGGGGCAAGTGTGCCATAGGGGCAAGTGTGCCACCCCTGCTTTTTATAAAAACTATAATATTTATTTTCTCTTTGAGCTTAACAATATGTTCCCTTATAGTTCACAATACAATGATCAAAATATGATGAAAATTGCTCTATTCTTCACGTACTTATATCGACTTGTGTAAAGACAACCAAATTTGAGTGAATTTTTATAAGATTTCGTTGTTTAAAAATAGCATGGTGGAGGGTAAATTATTACCAGATTTTTCTAACGTTCTGTACATCGTGGAACTATTCAAATGTGTAAGTTATTGTGGCATTTGAACGAAAAAAAATATTTAGTTTTACATACGAAATCCAGTTTGGTTGAAATGTATACTTATTGGGGCAAGTGTGCCACCTATTTGGTAAGTAAAAATTAGTTGGAGTGAAATTTATAAAAATGTAAACGTCATCAACAAAATCATAATAATAAACCAAAATGAGGCACCAGTAGTAGTTTCTGAAGAATAGTAGGGGAATAACTGACATTTTTGCCCCTAAAGTGACTTTTTCTCAAAATATTCAATAATAACATGTTTTTTGGCTTATTAAGTACCTTTTTACAAAACTTCATCAATATTTTACCGTTATTTAGTGCTGATCTAGTTTAATATTATACATATTTGTTTATTATAATACATATACTGTATTAAATGGATACAAAAATAACCATTTTAGTTATTCGAATTGAGTAATAGGGAGTTACGCATGTTTTGAACCTTGTTATAAAGCATCCCCTTATTACGGTAAATTTAAAATTATTTTTTAAACTATCGATAAGCGTCTGCTTGTAAGTAATATTAATATGAAATAAAGAAAATTTCATTACAAGTAGAATAACATGCGATGTTCATTCGGTGGCCGTCTTGCCCCATATGGGTGGCACACTTGCCCCATAGTGTCGAAAAATAGGTTATTTTGGATGATATTTGAGAAGCTCCAAAACTAATGCTTTTTGAAATAATTTTCTTTTTAAATGGCATAGTGGTTATGAAAAGATGTGAAACTAACATCATGAGGCTAAATTGGTGAATTTTATAAGCTTTAGACAAAGTTAGAGATCAATTTGCTTAAGGTGGCACACTTGCCCCAAATTCCGCTACATTCGAGCTGCCCGATTATACATGGTTATTTTCGCTATAAAATTCATCGATTTTTAATTTCGGCGTTTTCTGGCAAACAGTAAACGCCTGATTTTTCAACTGCTACAATGTCACGAAACGTTGGCCTCGCTTGGTTGTCCCCTTAGCGTTACATTGCGGCAGAACTGGTTCGCCCGAAGCGTTGGAGGCTTGACTTAATGATGGTTTCATCTTTAGCTGCCTAGTTCTTCCCAAACTGCTTCCGAAACGATGGAAATATTGCTGGCTGAATCCGAGAGATCGGAACGTCGTTGATCATCATAGTGACGAACTTCCGTTTCTTTTCACGGTGCTCAATGTGGTTGACGATGATCACCCCTTTAGTTGCAGCACTCTTCCTGTCCCTGACGGCGTGGATCATTGATTTTGAACTGCCCTGATGTTCAATGATCGTGGTGTCTTTCTTCAGGTTGACAAAGCATTGATACTCGTCAATTAACGACTGGAGAGTGGCTGGAGCTTCAGGCTTTTCGTTTTCCAGAATTAATCCAGAAAGTAATCTTGCTCGGTCATCGGCGTACTTCGAGTTTTTCAATCCGCTGACAAACATCAGGCACTTGAAATGATCGAGAGTGAGGTTCTGGAATTGAAAATCCTGACAGGCTCGGTTCACGTGTCCTCTATAACTGATTATGTCTTCACAATCGCTTCACCAACTGCCCAGACAACCAGAAATCACATGAAAGTTCACGTTATAACTCGTTTATTTATACTAATTACATCAAACCCGCAAAACACCGTGGACAGACTCGGCAGATTGATGAGTTTCCTCGCATAAAACACTTTTTTTCTGAGTTCATTTGTACATTTTGCTTCGTCTCGTACAGTCGTACAAATTAAGTCGAATCAATCCGTAGCAGCTGTCAAACCAACATTTTTTATCATAAATTTAGTCGCATAAGATCATAGGTTAGTTCAGTAAAATATTTATACACTCGCATTGTATGTTATTATTCATCACATAATATATGCACGCATATCGCCTCCACTTTTGTATGTAGAAGGCCTTTTCGCGACATCTTATAAGTGAAATTTTGCATGACAAAGCCTCCAGGTCATTTCGTTATACATACATTTTGGTTGTCTGGGTGGAGACATTGGAATCGCTTCTGGAACATGGATATTTAATTATCAAAGATTGTTGGAGGATTTTTACGGTATCTTCAAAGTTGACCTCTTCTGGAAACTTCGACAAAATATAATTGAGATATCGGCTGTGCGAAGCGGTGTCTAGCTTCCGAAGAAGAAGACGAACTTCTGCGGCATCGTTCAGCTGGCGGGTATCATTCTCGAAGAGATCTTGATAGCGATCAAGCCAACGGCCAAACGTGACTCCGTTTTCTTCATTGAAAGAGAATTCGGTGATGTTTGATGACAGAAATTTCAAAATCTGTTCTTGACTTTAATGCTGCGGAAGCTGCTGCTGGACCGCCATTTGCTAAAGAAGCTGGGCTATTTGAAGGATAACGTCTTGAATTCCAGGTTCTTAATTAACTGGTATGTTCATGAATTCTTATTTTCCGGCGCCAAATGATACGTCCATATAATAAAACAAAGGTGGTTTCCAGTTTAACGTCTATTCTATTTGATGGTTAGACATATAATGAATTGAAAAATAATTTGTTCTGTCAAGGCCAACATTTCATAGCTTGCCTTGATGTAACAATAAGTCGTCGAGGCGCCTGCAATCCGGATGTTATCCTCCAACCGTAATTGTAGGACCAACCCAGGCACTTTACCGACCAACATTGCGTCGGAGTATGCTATGTCCTTCCGCCGGGAACTAGCTGAGTAGATTGCGTATTTGCAGCGGAAAATGGTCGTCGGGGCGCCTGTGAACTGGATGTTTTCGTCCATCTGAATCGCAGGACCGACCTCGGCATCTATCATGAGAGCATCGATTTGGGAGAACTTCCGCCGTTGGAGAAATCTTCGTCGGAGTAGGATAGATCCACCTTCGGGGACTAGTCCGTAGCGAGTCGTCGGAGCACCAGCAAAGCGGAAGTCATCCTCCAACCGGAATCGCTGGATCAATTTCGGCACTTCATCACCGGTCAGCAGCAGTGAAGCAAGAACAAACGCGTTACGTAAACAGTTTCGGGAGATATTCCTACGTCGGGAACTCTCCGATGGAGTAGGGGACTATTGCGAGTAGCGTTCGTGACAAACTATCAGATTTGGTTCGTCAGGGCAACAGTAAACCGGAAGCAACCCTCCAACCGGAATCGTTGTACCGACCACGGCATCCAACTGTTCAAACCTGAAGAGCTCCAAAATAGTGGATTAGCGGCAGGCGCAGAAGTTGCGCAGGACTCTGGCGAACCCCAAACGCGTCGCAGCAGAGCAACGAAGCATAGCAATCACAGAAGCGGAAGTACTCTTGGCGTGACGTCAGCTATTGACCAATCGATTAAATTTTTAGCTTAAACGGATGTTCGGTTCTCCAGATTTATGCTCTTGAAAATTTGAGGTTTGGTTTCGATTCATCTTCACCTTAAACCCCTTAAAGTACACACAAACACCCAAGAGTACTGGTAAAGGTTCTTGAAAACCTTGAGTACCTACCCGGCAATATCCGTAGGTACCCTGCAATAGAGTGCTCGTTAGTACTCTTGAATCCCAAATAGCTGATAAAGCCCATAAATACCCGTGACTACCTATAAGTACTTGTAAGGACCAATGAGTACCTTAAACAACAAATAAATTGCTCAGGTTAACTCCTGATTATCTGTGAGTATCCAGAATAGTGCTAGAGGTTACAGCTTTATGTATAGTTTTGAACAACTTTATAGTGTTTTTCATCCAAAACGGAATGAAATATATAATTCTCAAGGAATTATAATTATACGTGATAAACAGCAATAATAGGTTCTCAAGAATTCCGAATGTAAATTTACAATCCAGAGACAGTAGGTTCGATTCGATCCGGATCAAGTAGTTGTTTTGGAAAACTTTATAGACTTCCTGGGCGTTAGGTAGCATTAAGTTTGCTACATTATGTATCAGAACATGCAGGGAAAGAAAATCCTAAAAAAATACCGAAATGTAATTGTCACAGAACATAACTTGGTTATTCTTAAGCTATTGCGATTGTGTCACCATTTGGAAGCCCATTATTTATTGAAACCAGGAACAAAGTAGATGCGCCCAACTTATTCGACTATTCCAGCCTCCTTCGCATGAATCCCAACCCAGATCCCTAAAAACCAATAAATATTTCAACAAGTAGCCAATCTTGCCCCAAAAATCTGGCACCCATTTTCTTCCCATGGTAGGCCCAAACTTCGATTCATGTCAGAGTCATTTTCATTTCAATTGCTTTTGCCTACCCAAGGATCCCACCATAAAGGAAACAAAATAAAGAAACAGTCGAAATATGTCGCAATAACAGCACAAACGGAACCATAACTGAACACCGGGGTCCACGTGGAAGGAAGAGCTGTTCCGACAAAGGTAGGAAGTAAGCAATTTTGTGCATATTTCTCGCACATATGACACGATTACTGTCGGCAAGAAGGTTTTTCCCCGAACCAAGTTGGAGGGAAAATCGATTTCAACACCGGATGACAGACGTCTGGGGATGAAAAATGTCGGCCGAAGGTAGCAAAGGAAGCTCAAAGGAACCGGAAAGATGGGGACATTTGGGGGGAGGCAGCAGAAACGGTTACGGTGTTGCGTGATACATTTGAGTGACATTTTATTTGCCGGGCTTTACCCATTGCAGGCAATCGGAAGATTTAAAAAAAGGGAGAGCGTTGCAAAGAGAAATATTCGGGAACAAAAAATGTGCTATTTGAAGGTGATGTATCGATATTGACTAAAATATACTTTTGCCTTTAATTCAGCATTGCATGAAGCATTTTAAAAATGTATTAAAGTTTGATTCTAGTGAAAATCAAACTTTAATACTATAATAATAAAACTAATAACTTTCAATAATATAACTAATTGTTGAAAATCAATCTAAAAAGTACTAGTGTCAGCAAAGCAACTCTCAATTAATTTGAAAGGACATTTTTACTAACATTATAAAAAAACAAAATGGTACCGCAATACAATTAGGAAAATAAAAGCTTTCTACTATTCAAGATATTTTTTAATTCAATACCCTGATAACTCTGCTTGGTCTTTATAAGGATTGCGTTTTAAACTATTCGAACATAATTCAGTGTAAACTACAAAACACAACTCAGCTGTACTGATCTACAATTGAAATATCCCAGTCCTTACCGCTATAAACCACTTCATCCCGAAACGCTGCTCATAAACGCGTGACTAAGCCCACCCGCCCCATAAATTATGCTTACCTGTTGTCAAGATACGATCAACCACCACTATCGAAAAGTATGCCCATCCTACTTCGGTTTGTAATTTCGGTAGTTAGGATCACATGTCGGTCCACGGGGCACACGCGAAGCCCACTCCACTGCGAACGCAGCGTAGAATCCAATCGGCACGATATGTGCTATACTAAAAACCGTTCCGTTCTCGTTGACGTCGTCGGTTGCCATCAACAGCAAATCCAAAATAAAATTCTCATAAAATAACACAAAAGATGGTACTTGAGGGAGGAACCGCAAAAGAAAGGAATAAAAAAGCCCGAAACCGACGACAAAACGGGAGTCGCCGTAAGGGTATGAGGTATTTCGAATGATTTCGCAAAGTACCATTCAAAGCGAGATACCGCGGAATTCAATGTGGTTTCAAAAGTGCTTTGAGCAATTCTGTAATAGTTCTTAAGGCATTTCAGATGTACTCAAGGGAGAGGATCAAACATGTCGCGCGTCGTTCACGTACCACGGTGGAATAGTATCGCGGATCGCGTGTGTTTGATCCTTTGATCTTGTCGTTTGCTCCGGCGGGGCGAGCGACGAACACTTGTTTGGCGTTCAATACTTTTATCGAGTAATATCGTGAATCCGGTTAGACGCATTCATTTCAGATTATAAATTTATCGTTTACCTAAACGAATCCTTTACCCAAACCTTTCCCATATCCAAACTCCCAGTGTCTACTTGTGGAAGTGTAGATGACTCCTCGGCTTCCATAAAGCAATGAACACGTCAACATTTCCCTCCCATCCCCAAATTGACCTGCTTTCGGACGCAGCCGGCGCCGTTATTGTTTATTATAATGGTAAGAGCACCAGTATTTATACATTGAGGATGCTACTGATCCCGAGTAGCGTCTGTTGGTTCCCTGTGTAAGTACAGCTGTTCTTGCAATAACGGAGTAGCATCTGCAGGCGGTCAATCATGCTCAAAAAATACGAAAATGCTCGTGCTCATATCAGATGTACTCAAGGGAATTCTGAAGGCTTCTAGCGTTTAAAAATGAGTTTCAACAGTTTTCTGTGCATCGGAAAGAGTAATCTCAAATACATTCATATTTAAAAGTGGTTTGCGTAAGATTTATGAGAGAGCCTGAGAAGCTCTCAGGAATTTCTGAGCGTCCTGCAACATCTTGCGTCAAAGGTCCCCACCTTTGTGAACCATCGGGAACCTTTGAAAATGAAAAGAAAATTTTGAAAATGCTTGAAACTTGTGGATTTTTTTATTGCTAATTTCTCATTTTCAATGTAGCTTCCCTCTGATATCATCTTCGAGAACCTTGGAAATGCTTAACAATTCCATGAATTTAGGAATCCTTTGTTAACCTTCGAAAAAAAATAATAGATTTCGTATGAAGTGAACCGAAACATCGAAAAATATACGAAAATTCCGTGCATAGTTTCATTTCGCATCGCCATTTAAAAATACATATCGCATATCCTTAAGTCGCAGTTACATCAGTGCTTTCGATCAGTAAACCTTTGAGCTAACCAACACATTTCGGTTTCCATGGCAAGGATATGGAAACCAGCCGAGATAAGCAGAGTCTGAAAAAAAATTCGTCCACGTCGACGATGACGATGGCGACGAGATATCCTTTTCAGGCATTTTCCATCTCCTCGCTGCCAACATACGTCTTATGCGCCGTGGGTCCAACATTAGCAGAATACGAGCCATGACACCATCTGCGTTCTACCCATTTTTTTGTCGTGTCCCGTATCCGTATTTCAGTAGAAAAAAGCACGTTTTAAAAGCGAATAAGCGACAAAAGAGTACAAAAAGTGCGTTTAAAATTGTCAACATCGAATTCCTTCGCGAAGTAGGAAGCTTGAACACACGCAAAACTGTTAAAGGTTTGAATAGGGGTCAATTGCTTTAACTCTAAGTGCCGTTACAATATAAATGTTTACAGAAAGCTGCAAAATGCAACATTTTATTATTATTCTATTACTATTCTGACCGCATTTTTGTGCAATGCAAATCATATTCAAAAAATAACTAAAAGTTTTCATGTTTTTTTATTGCACAAAACTTTTTGAAATTAGAATGATGCGTGGAGAACCTGTTCATTATCCGCACTCGGATTGAAATCCTGCATTTTCGAAATATATGGACAAAATACTTTTGTATGTTTTTAATGGGTGAACCCAAAATTTGCACGGGAGGGATTTTCTTAATATTTGTTGGAATCATAGGATTGATATCTCTGTGATTACACGTTGAATTGAAACTCTTTATGGTGCACCTGAAAGGCAATAAGTTATTCTTGCTTCGTAGGTATTTTTCCCAAAAAAAAATGATTTTGTATACCAATTTTTTACTTGAATTTGTGGCATTTTTCGAAACACTGGAAAAACATGGCTAATTTCCACAGCATTGTATCGACAAAATTTTTAAATCATTGTGTCATTAGAATCGTAATCTTATATGTATTCTTTGAAGAGTATTCACGAAATTTGGTCCAAAAAAATCTGAAGACTATCAAAAATCAATGAAACAGTCATCGTGCAAAAGCTTGGGTTAAAGCTTTAAATTTATTTATTTGGATGTTTATCATCAACCATATCGTCAATTAAGAATGAATTGAAGCCACTCTTCATATTTTCAAAAAGGTTATGCCTAGAGAGCGAAACAGCTAAGCTGTTTCAGCGCTTGGTTTTTTTTTGTTTTTACTTCATTTTTTTAAATAGTATCAAATGAATAAACTTATTGCTTGAACTATAAACAACGTTTTTCCGTTTTTTTATATTCTCATTTTTAGTATAATTCCTCAGAAATTTTTAGTAGGAATTCCTCGAGAAATATCGCAGAATGGCTTCATACCTTTTTGAACGTCAATTCCTCATGGAGGACAAGCATTCCTCATATGCCTTCTTTTTATACACATATTGATTCTAGGATATGTTCCCGAATTCAACAACAAAAACCACTCAGCCTTTCAAAAGTTCAAACTTCCCTTCACAATTCCTTCAAAGATTCATTGATTCTGTCAAATTCTTCCGTATAGTTTCTTACAAAGATATAACAAATTCTTCGCGAAGTTCATCAAAAGTCCATCAGAAATATAAAAAAGCATTGCAATTTCCGTCATAAATTTTTCTATATTTTTTCTGTAAATTTTACTCTAAACCCCTGGATTCTACCAGAGTTGCTCGCTGTCACTATCAATGCTCACAATTTGCTGATTTGTACAGGCCGACTGCAAAACAATTCGGATAAATTTAAATACATCACATCAACATCATGCTGTCTACTCCATCACCAATGCATTGATGGAGATAGACTATGAATATCACTGAAGAGTTAAATTTAGCCCTAAGTATAGCACAGTCTTCTAAGAGCATCCTTCTATTCCCAGATTTAAACAAGCATGCTTTGAATCCATCTTGATAAGCGGGATCGTTCTTCTTCTTTCTGGCGTTACGTCCCCACTGGGACAGAGCCTGCTTCTCAGCTTAGTGTTCTTGTGAGCACTTCCACAGTTATTAACTGAGAGCTTACTATGCCAATGACCATTTTTGCATGCGTATATCGTGTGGCAGGTACGATGATACTTTATGCCCTGGGAAGTCGAGAAAATTTCCAACCCGAAAAGATCCTCGACCGGTGGGATTCGAACCCACGACCCTCAGCTTGGTCTAGCTGAATAGCTGCGCGTTTACCGCTACGGCTATCTGGGCCCGGCGGGATCGTTATGAATCCTTAAATTTCGATCTCAGCGTGCGTGAATTGTGTTAGGATTCAATCCCAGGATTGAAACCCTATCATTGAGCTCATAGCCAATCATTCGGATGAAAATAAAATGCTCCTTATCTCGAACATCTTCTTCTTCTTGGCATTAACGTCCTCACTGGGACAGAGCCTGCTTCTCAGCTTAGTATTGTTATGAGCACTTCCACAGTTATTAACTGAGAGCTTCATTGCCAAAGTTGCCATTTTTGCATTCGTATATCGTGTGGCAGGTACGATGATACTCGATGATGCCCAGGGAAGTCAAGGAAATTTCCATTACGAAAAGATCCTGGACCGACCGGGATTCGAACCCAGACACCTTCAGCATGGCTTTGCTTTGTAGCCGCAGACTTTAACCACTCGGCTAAGGAAGGCCCCATCTCGAACATGAACATTTGTGTTTCATAGGGGATTAGGACAAACCGAATTCTGATGAATGGGAAGCCGTAAGGAAGGCAATAGGGGTATTCACTTAACAGCGTAAATTCCTGCGTACCGTTTTGATTCAAATTACGGACACTTAAGGCCTCAGTGAAGTGTTACTCATCAAAAACATATACAAAAAATCAGTTTGTATGATTCCTTTGCGTTATCGAGCCTTGAAAACCCTTAGCTTTCGAATGGTGGGTGAAGATTTTGATTCCGCAACATGAATAATTTTAAATAAATGGAAATGTGTGGACTTCCCATGATTCTTATTCCGGACGCATCCTTACTTTTGCCTTGATTTCCGGACACTTTGATTCGAATTCCAGACAGCTCATGAAAATCATAAATAGAAAAGTCAAAAAATCGATTGAAATCGCCATACCACTTAACAGACGTCTAAGGCAGTAGGGCATTGAAAATTTGCATCGATATTAATGAAAAATGCTTATTAAAACTAGCTTCGAAAGTGCGAACTTTTGAACGGAAAAAATTGAAACATTTCGTGTGAAATGTTTCCCATACAAAGAAGAGTGTCCGGAATAAAAAGCTGTCCGTAATATGAATCAAAACGGTATATCGTGATAAACTTGTTATCTTAAATATTTTACGAAATTGCGTTAACTGCTTAGGAAACATTTCATGTTGTTGAGATCTAAGAATGCGCCGGTCATTATAGGAACCGTCATAAAATATGTTGTTTATCAACAAATAACAATTTTCAAAACGCAAGTTGATAGAAAACTTGCTAAGATTCTAGGTTTGATTTGGTTGTATTAATGACAAAGCATTAAAGGCGATTGGAAAAAGATGGTGAGAGTACGATTTTCCATAAAATTGGAGGAGTTTATTAGAAAATGACTGGGGAAACATTTATATGAGAACGATGAGTATGGTAGGGGAAAAATGAAAGAGTTACTGCTATACGCTTCCAATCGCAAAACGCAACATACTGTTAGCCATCTATACTTTGGTAGCGCAACTAGTCAAATGATAAGAGATTTGATTTTTCACGCATCTATCACATGCCGCTGTGGGGAAAAATGTTTTATTTTCCTGTTATAAGACGGTTCACAGTGAAACAGTTAGGCTGAAAAGGTTGGAATATCCATTCTCTATGTTCTACATACGTTTGTTTTTTGTATTATTGCACTACTTTCATAAAAATTGAGATCCGGCTGGTAGGAGCACTAATTTGAGGTTGGAAAACCAGGATATGTGAGGTTAGTTTCATTGGAACTTTCGCCTGAGCGATTTTTGCGCTTGAATAAAACACGCTTCGGGACACTCTCCGCTGCCCCTAAAAATACCATTGGGTAGATAAATGGATTCTCTACCATTGGATCTCATTCAATTTCATACATAAGTGAAGTAAGCGGTGAAAATAAATATTTTGTTCCGAATGTTTTGAAACCATGAATGAGTTTGACATTGCTCTCGTCAACCATCATCATGACGACAGCAGCACACCCCACCGGACGAATTGTCGTATTGGGAGCGAATAACCGGATATTATTCGGTGAAAGAATGTCGTGTCTAAGTCTAAGCAAAAGTCTTGACGTCTTGACCTGAGAGTCTTGACCACACTGAACACAACGCGCAACGACTCCCATTATTTGTCATCAAAATTTGTTCTAGTCAGTAAAGGCGTTCTGCATTTGATTAGTTGAGGTGTAGATTTCGATTCTGAAACAAGCAAGAATTTTCATGTGGGATCACTTTAATGATTGCGAGAAATAAACAAGCAGAAGCCGCAACCACTTTGGCAATAATATGTTGCATGAAGAGTTCTTGTAGCATCAGCTTGGTGACGATCTGAAAAGAATTCTGGGTACCGTGAAAGAAACAGCCGAACGGACTTCAATTATGGTGAGCTTTTGGCTGAAACGAATCAAATAAAATATCTAACTCAAACAAACAAACAAGCTTCTGACAAGTCAATAGAAATATTAGTAATAGAACGCTAGAAGCGCTGTTCTCACAACACTGATTTTAATTATTATTACCTTAAATTATGGTTTTTCATTGTTTGTTGAGTACCATGTCGTTGTTTTGGTTTTTATAATCAATTTGACACTTTGATTCCCGGTACTCACGCTGTCAGTTCGTGGCAAACTAGATGTTGGTAACACGAATAGCAGCGACATTAGCATTCTTAGGTTAATGCTTCTACTGACAAGTCTGGTATATTTTTTTTATTGGGTAACTAGATTATAAACTTCTTATTTTGTGTTGCTTGAAGTCAGGAAAGGAATATTTCATTTGAAATGTTTCAACGCAAATACCACAGTTTACGCTACTTTAAGTGAATACCCCTAATGTTTCCATCGTGTTAGATGTCTGAAAATTGTATCCAATGACTGCAATGTACTACAAGTTCGGCACTACTGTCAGTCATGTCCACTCACGTTGAAGTAAATTGAGTCCAAGATTTGACCGTCACAGCGCTATTTTTAAACTGATTTAAAACTGACAGCTACTTGACGACGTCATTTCTATCCACCTCGAACAAATTTTGAAAAAAAAAAATGATCTAGTGATCCGGATGGTATATGGTACGATAGGAGTGACGTCACATGTTTTCAACCAAACTTGATGTTTATATCAGTAAAGAGCCTGCCTTGTTAATTTTTTATGCCGTGGGTAGTAGTCAATATTTTTTGCCCTCTTAACAAACTTTCTTTTCCAATATTTGTTACAATAATCTTTCCAAAAGAAAAAAATATAGTCATATAATACCGCTTTCATTAACACAGCTATTGCCCAAAGTGTAAGTGGATGCTCTTTAGTTTACACAGGATTGTTTTGTCGTAGAATTATAAAATTGAATTCTCTGACAATGAAACAAAAATGGCTTTCTTAATGAGACTGCATTGTTGACAACATCTTACTGTAGAAGTATTAAGTAACTCAAAGGCAATCATGCGTTCGACATTAGTTTTGTGCCTTTCCTTTTGTAATTTATCCTTCTCTAGTTATTTTTACCATTAGGTATTAGTGTTATAGACGTAGCGCCACTCTGCCTTCACACGTAACATATTTAATACCCAAATAAAACTGCATAGACGCATAGTAATTGTTGTTCTGAGACGCCATAAAATTTTATTACTTGCTGTGATGCAACCTGACAGCAAGTAACAACAATCAATATCGACCGCCGAGAATTCCCTTATTTCCTGTGGCAGCACACATTCTAAAACTAGAGCAATTAAATCATAATCGGCATTTTACGACCTTTCAGTTGAGGTTGCCTTCACACTCGCCGTCACTTCTTGCTGGTGCGAAAACTAATCGCCGGGTAGACATGTCATTACGTCGTCAATTAAGTGGCTCCCAGGGGAATTCAAGCTCTGAACAAGACCCATTAGCATACCGAAACGAAAACCAGATGTAGTCAAGTCGTGTGGCTCCTCCGGAGGGTAAGTGTACCAGTATTTGCCAACCCAGTATCGGTTCCTAAATTCACTACATACGTTGTTTTCTTATGGGAGGTATCAAGTTGCAAGGAACTGGGAATCTTGAGAAAAATTATTATTTCTTATTATTTTCCCAGCAAATTTTGAAGTTTCTTATAATATTGCCTCATTACTTAAAAGTGCTTTAATGGACACTATTTTTTTACGTTATTTACATCAAAACAGTATATAACCCGGAGTGACAAATACTGGAACTATGGCGAATGCCGGCCCATCTACCCTACCACTTCACGGCTGAACACAGCCTATATGTCGGTCACAGGTACAATACGCAGGTCGATAAATAAAACGAATCTATTGCTTGGTGCCCTCCGGAGCAGAAAGCAAAACAGCTGACTAAACGATTCGAAAACGGGCGGGATTAGGGCAATTTGCCGACACCAGGGCCGTGCAAATTTGAGTGCGTTTCAGGTGCAATTATTTGGCTAAAAGCGGAAAGATTATAACAGGTTGAACAGCTGTAAATGTTTTGATGATTACCGGTGCTTGCATTCGTAAGGACGATTATGTAGTGAATGTTGTTTTTATGTGAGATTTAAGTTTTGAAAGCAATTTCATTCTCATCAGTTTGGCTCCAAAACACGTCGAATTTGATTCACTTCCGTTGCTAATATCTAACCTTTTACTGTTCTGATTCATAGTCCAGACAGCTTCGATTTCCGGATGTCGTGTATGCGGGAACTTCCCGGATGTAATAGAAACGACGCGACTTACTTCGCACCTCTAACCACTGGGACAGAGCCTGCTTCTCAGCTTAGTGTTCTTATGAGCACTTCCACAGTTATTAACTGAGAGCTTACTATGCCAATGGCCAATTTTGCATGTGTATATCGTGTGGCAGGTACGAATATACTCTATTCCCTGGGAAGTCGAGAAAATTTCCAACCCGAAAAGATCCTCGACCTGTGGGATTCGAACCCACGACCCTCAGCTTGGCATTGCTGAATAGCTGCGCGTTAACCACTACGGCTATCTGGGCCCCTATCTTGTCTCATTAGTACAGCTGAAAGATATCGGGATGAATATTTCAATTATAATTTAAGGGTTATCTTACATTTTCAAGAAAAGCTCATTTTTGAGCTAAACCAGTTACAAAATATATGGGGCACTTTCTACGACAAAGCATTTTTATCCTTCCAACCATAAAATCTCAGCCGAAATGTTATAAACTCTTATGAAGAATTTTCGGAGGAGCATGAAGGTTTTATAATAGTTGAGATTTTGACACCGAGAACCACACTAAAAGTTAAAAAAAAAATATGATTACTATAATGTTCCTCTCAAACAGCTTCCCAAAATATATTTGTTCCATTACACGATATTTCCATTGGCCGATAATCTCTTCGACTCATAGAAGTTTGACTGTAGACCCTTTTTTAAATAAAAATGTTTTAGCCTAAAACAGACCCACTTTAAGAAACAGTTTTAGTGGTTAAGTAAGAATATGATGGATAAGTTTAATAAGTGGGCCATTGTTTAAGGACCCCCCAGAGGGGCGTGACCCACAGTTTGAGAAACTATGCTGTAATGTTTTGATTTAACGCCCTTTGTCTGTGTTTTGCAAACAATATGATCCCAGGATGCTTTTGAAGGGTTGTAACTTTTTTAATTGGAGATTCGATTTGTGATACATATTTTTTCGCACCATAGTGCGTTGTCGAGGTTTATATGTTTTTAATTTATGCATGCAATATTTTCCAATATTATTAATAACAATAAAAATTGGACTCGGAAAAACTGCGGCACTTTGTTTTGAGTGTAACTTTTTATCGTATTGGTAAAAATTAATGAAATTTTGGGTAATACTAGTTTGAAGTGTTGTGTATATGTGTGTATGTATATCTGCAAAGAAGTTTTCAAAATGCATTTGAAACAAGCAACGCCAGCAAATCTTGGGTGCGATGATCGATATTCTTGATCAGTCGCACAGATGGATCGGCAAAAGGCTTGGAATCCACCATTCCATCGTGTCCCGCGTTGTGAAGGTGTTCCAGGAGATGAAGATTATCAAGCGGCGCGCCGGAAGTGGCCGAAAACCGAAAACGGAATACCCAGAGAAGGCGCGAAAGATGAGGCAGTACCGTAATCCGGGGGCAAATTGATCACTTTTTTACAACTTTTTCTCATGATTTCCTTTAGAATTCAAAAATTGTCAATCTTATTTCTGTATAATCAGTACTTCATTGATCTCTATCAGTTAATGTAATAGTACCTATTCCTCAGCCGAATCGACAACCCGTGCGATCATATGGGGATGTAGGTACAATAGTGTTGCGTTTTCTCACACCGACTGTATTCAATGCCGGCAGATAGAGATATGGTGAGGGATAAGTGTGGTATATTGGACTAGCAAGATTGTGGGGCTTGGGGATGCTACAAAGGTCATTAGCCAAATACTTCAGTTTACCGTAGCGTAGCTGTAGTATAATTGGTAATGCGTCCGTGTACAGAATGGAAATTGTGGGTTCAAGTCCCGCCGGCTACATAATCTTTTAGCACAATGTTACCACAATTACACTTAATTTGGCAAACATATCTCTATCTGCCGATATTGAATACCTTTCCCCTAACAGTAAAAATAGCTGACTGCAAAAGTCGAAAAAAAAAAAAAAAAAAAAAAAAAAGAGAAGAGTAAACCCCTTTGATACGGATGTATCACAGCCGTCGTTGGTCAGTGTGTACGGCAGCAACCACGTACCTATTCCTCAGCCGAATCGACAACCCGTGCGATCATATGGGGATGTAGGTACAATAGTGTTGCGTTTTCTCACACCGACTGTATTCAATGCCGGCAGATAGAGATATGGTGAGGGATAAGTGTGGTATTAGAGTGGTTCAAAAAATCGTTTTTGCTCCACACCGCTTTTTCGATTCTTAATCAAATTCTGAGCGTCCTCCCAAAATTTGAGCTCATTCGGATGAAAACTGAGACTGCACAAGTCCTTTGAAGTTCATATGGGAATTACTATGGGAAAAGCAAGCAGTTCATTTAATCGGTCATAATAGTTGCCCATGTGCTCTTGGGGATTAGAACTACGTTGATACTGTGAGATACAATAGTCAGCTACAACTTTGCTGAAGACCGTTTTCAAATCGGACGCCTCAGTAATTAGTTATTGATTTATATCCAGTCACAAATTCTTCAGCAGTGCTCATTTAACTTCTGAACAGGCAACATTGCTGCACCTGGCGCGAAAGATAGCACACACAAATCATGGCTACTATGTTTTACTGCATATATCCAGTGATGCCCGCAGAATAGCCCAATAATTATAGACAAAGTTTTACAACTCATTCAAAAATCAAAAACTAATTACTGGGGCGTCCGATTTAAAAACGGTCTTCGGCAAAGTTGTAGCTGACTATTGTATCTCACAGTATCAACGTAGTTCTAATCCCCAAGAGCACATGGGCAAATATTATGACCGATTGAATGAACTGCTTGCTTTTCCCATAGTAATTCCCATATAAACTTCAAAGGACTTGTGCAATCTCAGTTTTCATCCGAATAAGCTCAAATTTTGGGAGGACGCTCAGAATTTGATCTAGGATCGAATGAGCGGTGTGGAGCAAAAACGATTTTTTGAACCACTCTAGTGTGGTATATTGGACTAGCAAGATTGTGGGGCTTGGGGATGCTACAAAGGTCATTAGCCAAATACTTCAGTTTACCGTAGCGTAGCTGTAGTATAATTGGTAATGCGTCCGTGTACAGAATGGAAATTGTGGGTTCAAGTCCCGCCGGCTACATAATCTTTTAGCACAATGTTACCACAATTACACTTAATTTGGCAAACATATCTCTATCTGCCGATATTGAATACCTTTCCCCTAACAATAAAATTTAACATTGCATAAAAATAGTTTTCATATCAAAAATTGAAAATGACACATTGGGGCGAAATTGATCACTATATAATAAAGCATATTTTAGACTGTAAAATTTCCATATTTACTAAATTTGGGTGTCCTGAACCGAATAATGATGTCAAAATTCTTACAACTCGTGTATATCATCATTTTATTGCAAAATTAAACTTTGTGAAACTGCATAATACGCCTAAATGTATGCAATTTCCCTTGAAATAAGCACGTTATTCACCAATAAACAGTTTTATGTGCAAAAAACTATTCTTGTGATGCTGTACGATTTCAGAAATGAGTTCAGCACTTCACCCGGAAATTAACACAACATTTTTATCACAAAAAGTTTACATACAGGCCTAGCACCAGCGGATTGTTTAGTACCGACATTTCCAACAGTATTGCTAACACCTTCTAAAACTGTTAATATTTATAAGCAAAACTGACGTTAATAAAAATGAAATAGTTTAAAAACATCATTAGACATCTATAAACTAGAAAACATTGATTGTATGTGATGGCAACGAAGTATTAAGCATCCTTGAAAGGAAATGCTTCTTGGTCCCGATCTGATCAAATTCACCCCAGTGATCAATTTGCCCCCGGATTACGGTACCTTAAGAACAACCTGAACCTTTCCACCCGAGACTTGGCCAAAAAGGTCAATTCGTCGAAATGAATCATCCAGCAGACCCAGAAGCGGGCTGGTATACGTGTGTTTAAGGTCAGGAAGGCACCAACGCAGGCTGACAAGCAAAACACGGTGGCCAAATTGCGTGCGCGGAAGCTGTACCGTGAGTGGCTGGTCAAACTAGGCTGTCTCGTCATGGACGACGAGACAAACATCAAGGCGGACACCATACAAATCCCCGGCCTCGAGTTTTTCGTCGAAACGTCCCACATGGAGGATCCGGAAATGTTCCGGAAGAGAAAGATCCGATAAAAAAGAGAAAGAAACGATAAAGTTTTGAAGAAATACTGGCAGAAGTTATGTGAGAAAAATGAGCAAAGCCTAGCCCAAAATCTCATGAGCAGTGTTAAAAGAAATGTACGTGCAGCTTGGGGGAGGGAAATCAATAAATTATTTTAAACATAGCTAATATATAGTTATTTATTCCCTGAAAAGTTGTGAAGTATCCGACTCATAATGAATTTATGGTGATCATTTTTGCATGTCTCTTTTTTTTCGAGTCCAGTTTTTGATAAATTTCTTAGTTATACGGTGTCTGTGCCTTGGGCTTATATTAACCCCAAAATCAAGTCATGATTGGTTGGCCAAATTTGAAAGAATTCTTAATTCTCAAATGTTTTGGAAACTAATTAAAATTAGGGACAACATGAACAGAGGGATGATCCTGCACGGAAAAGGGTTTTTATGGAAAAGGTAAAAAAATAACTGAATTTTGAGGTATTGATAGTTGAGCCCATAAATTAGTTATGATTCACTTTATCATCAGATTCTGAAGAAAAGGCAGAATGACAGGTTTAGCTATATGGGCCATACGCTGCATGTCTACATTGTTCACCAAACTGTCACAAGGAGGCGCTGGTGAGCTTAAAATTTTTAATCTCATGCATCTCAAGTTTGATTTTTGCTAGAATACCACACATCAAAAGTAGAGCCAACGGATTGATTTTACGGCAACAGACCCGGCAACGAATAAAGGACAACGATTGGAAAGTTGGATCTTGGAACGTGAGAACTTTGTATGAACCCGTGTTGGGCTCCTGGCTCGTGAACTGCGGAATGTCGGCGTGAACGTGGCAGCTATCCAGGAAATACGCTGGCCGAGAACCGGAGAACGCGAATTCCGAGCGGTGGACCCCATCGCCAACACTTCATTCAAGTACCACATCTACTACAGCGGTGGCGACAGAGCAGAACGTGGGATTGGCTCCATAGTGATTGGGAAGCAGATGAAGCGAATTATTCGGTGGAAACCGGTAAGCGACCGAATCTGTGTGTTGAGAATGAAGGGCAAGTTCTTCAACTACAGTCTGATCAGCACATATGCCAACGAACGATAAGCCCGATGACATGAAGGATGAGTTCTATGAGAGCCTGGATAAGGCCTACGGAGAGTGCCAAAAACAAGACGTCATCGGAGACGCAAATGCGCAGATCGGGAAAGAAGATTTCTTCCAACCCGGAAAGCCTTCATTCCGTTACCAATGATAATGGCCTGCGGCTAGTAACCTTCGCTGCTGCTAGAGGGATGGCAATCAGCAGTACCTACTTCGCACGAAAGAATAGGCAACACCTGGCGACACCCGAGTGGCGATGCCTGCTCCCAAATAGACCAAGTGCTGGTTGATGGGCGACATTTATCAGATGTCATTGATGTCAGGACCTTCCGAGGCCCTAATATCTACTCGCGGTTATCCAGCGTCACGAGTTCCACAACAAACAGAACGCTGCGCATCAACATACAACGTTTGTCGACTGATGGGGTAGCTGCGTAGTACCGTCAGCAACTAGACGAGCAGTTGAGAAGAATCAACGTTGCTGGAATGAATGAATTTTCTTTATTTGAGAGACTTTCAGCCCCCAACGTTGCTGGAGACGTCGACAGCCTGTGGGACCCTGTCCACGAAGCTGTGGCAACGACGGCGCGGGAAGTGATTGGCACTGGTCAACGACGAAGACAAAACGACTGGTTCAATGAAAAGTGCCAGAGAGTGGCAGACATGGAGAATGTCGCTAGAAGCCGTATGCTTGTGGGCGGTACCCGGCAAAACAGAGAGCGGTACAGGGCAGCGAGAGCCTAAGAAAAGCAAATCCACCGCAGAAAGAAAAGGCAGCACGAAGAAAGTGTGGTAGCTGACGCTCAAGAAAGCATGAACCGGAATGATATGTGGAGATTCTATGCAACGGTCAATGGTGCGGGGCACAATACCATACCAGTGCCCACCATGTGCAATGATTGAGAAGGGAATTTGCTGACCGATAAAACGGCAGTGGCTGCCAGGTGGAAGGAGCACTTTCAGCAATTGTTGAACGGTGAAAATGGAAATGTAGCGAGGAACAGGATGAACATAGATGATAAAGATCAAGCTGTGGACCCATCGACCATAGGAGAGGTTAAAAAGCTATGAGCGAGCTGAAGAACTGTAAGGCTGCTGGTAAGGACGAGATCCCGGTCGAGCTTCTCAAGCACGGAAATGAGCAGCTTTACCAGTCGATCCACCGAGTACTTCTGAAGGTATGGGAGGACGAAGAATTGCCCAACGGATGGTTGGATGGCCTCATATGCCCAATCTACAAGAAAGGGCACAGGCTGGAGTGTGCCAATTTCAGAGGAATTACCCTGCTGAATTCGGCGTACAAAATTCTGTCGCGCATCCTGTTTAACAGACTGCGACCGCCCGAGGAGTCCTTTGTCGGCGAATACCAAGCTGGTTTTTGTGAGAGCCGTGCGACAACGGACCAGATGTTTAGCATGTGAATGATCCTAGACAAATTCCGGGAGTATAACTTACAAACTCACCATCTGTTTTTTGGTTTCAAGGCGGCGGCGTACGACTCAGTGAAAAGAAATGAGCTTTGGCAGATAATGTCTGAAAATGGTTATCCGGCGAAACTAATTAGGCTGATACGTGCTACGCTGTATGGTTCGAAATCAAGTGTTTAGATCGCAGACGAGGTGTCAACCTCGTTCGTGACGTTAGACAGCAGGGAAACGCACTTTCGAATTTACTGTTCAGCATTGCACTCGAGGGTGCTATTAAGAGATCTGGCGTGCAGAGAAATGGCACTATTATCACAAAATCGCACATGCTCCTTGGCTTTGCGGACGATATAGACCTAATTGGAATCGATCGCAGGTCAGTAGAAGAGGCCTTCGTACCTCTGAAAAGAGAGACAGCGAGGATAGGCCTGACTATTAATTCTACCAAAACGAAGACATGGTTGCAGGTAGAGATAGAGTCAGACATGGTGGTGTAGATGCTGAGGTAGTGTTTGATGGGGATGTGTTTAAAGTTGTTGAAGAATTTGTTTACCTTCGAACACTTGTGACTTGTGACAACGACGTTTCCCGCGAAGTGAAAAGACGTGTTGCGGCTGCGAATAGGGCCTTTTACGGACTACGTAACCAGTTTAGGTCCCGCAGCTTGAAAACGGAAACAAAATTCGCCCTGTATAAAAATTGATTCTTCCAGTGGCTCTCTACGGGCACGAAGCGTGGACGTTGAACGAGTCAGACCGGTGTTTTTGAGCGTAAAGTGCTGCGGACAATACTCGGTGGAAAACTCGAAAATGGTGTGCGGCGCAGACGCATGAATCACGAGTTGTATCAAGTGTACAAAGATGCAAATATTATCAAGAGTGTAAAATACGGCAGACTTCAGTGGGCTGGTCGCTTAATACGAATGTCGGAAAAAATAATTGTGAAAATAATATTCAGCAGGTAGGCGGCTTTGGGGAAGACCACGAATACGCTGGCTGTGAGCAGTGGAAGAGGACCTGGCGACCCTAAACGTTCTGGGCAACTGGAGAAGTTTCGCCCAAAACCGACAAAGATGGAGCTCTACAATACGCCCGGCAATGGCGTGACGCTACGCTGTAACCATCAAGGTATCAAGGTAGATACTACACATCACACAAAATAAGGCATCGACATAGACTAATAATTGACAATGACCATTACGCATTAAGCCATTGAAAAGCGAACACCACAACCTTATTATTTCCTACGTAATCTTATTAGAATCGGACGTAAGTGAATTTGATCACATTCATTTCACAACAATATTCTGTTCAAAAAATTCCAAGAATTTCACTTTGAGTATAGTAACACAAAACTTTTAGTAAACTCGGAGAGTATCCGGTCACGGGCTGAAAGTCTCAAAAATAAAACTAATAATAATAATTGTAGTATACTGAATACACTTCCTGCAGTATGGTGAGATGACCTTCACACTCCAAAAGAATCATGTGGTTTTACGTCTCTTGGATGCACATAAAAGAAGCGAACCGAGTGATGTGTATATATGATCTTTGAAAAGTTTAAACAACCAATCGAAATCCCAGAAATATCGAAAATCAACATTTTGGAGTAAAATTTTGCGTCCGATAAGCAAGCCTCGTTGTAAATGAAGGCCATCCTTTCATATTGTAATTATTGCAAAAAAGTTTAGCGGAAGACGACTGGTAAAGGACCCTTTTAAGCTAAGCAAGTGGAGGAATACTCCTTGAAAACATTTCTACAACGCTGTGGAACTTTTTTTTCAGGGAGCGGCATATTGCCCGGGTCTATATTAGGACCGTTACCTGGCAAGAGAACCAACTAAATAAATAACACACTGACAAAAAAAAAAACTACAGAAGTAATGCATTCTCTACTGCAATAGAGCAGTTTTACCTTAGGAGGGGCGTATTATACCCGTTTGAGTAGTGTTTGATCCTTTGCTCGCGTCAAATCATTTATCATGGTCTAATCGCTTAGCAAAGTGAATCCTGTGACCCAACCATCCTCCCCATTAACAAACTTCCCTCCTAGTAATCTTTGTGGAGATGCAGAGGCAAACACGGTCTCCAAATAGCAAAACATTCCTTCCCCCTGACTGCAAGGACGTGGCCGGCGCCGTTATTGACCCTGTATAAATAGAGGTACTGAATTATGCACACTGAAGAAGATTATGGCCAATCCCAGCCGAACTTCTTGTTGATTCTTTGTGCATTTTCACCGACTCCGGTCAATCACGGAATAGCAACCATTGATATGTGTAGTCAGTCTAAGCTAAGCTAAGGAGGGGCGTATTATACCCGTTTACCCTACGTAAGTGTCTGATTAGAGAAATTTCGATCACAGTGCCATCGTTTACATGTCCTTCAACATGTAAAATTACATTATTTTTGTTCAACATTTGATGTTTAAAATTGTGGAAACTGTGGACGTAATTCTCGTTATGACTGAATGACTCATGATGTAAGTGATGGAACGACTCAAAAACGTGTCCTTGAAGGTGTGTTGAACCTAAAATGTTATTCTACAAGTTACAGGTCAAAATTTTGATTCAGTTATTCAACATAAAACTAAAACTACCCAAAAAACATGAATTTTCAGTGAAAAAATTGTGGTACAGGTATGTTTCGAGTTTATCACGTTCCGAGTCAACAAATTATTATTTTTTTTAAATGCTTAGAATACAAACTAAAAATTGATTTTGAAGCAATTTAAATCTTTTTCAATTGCCTCAGGTAGTGTTGATACACTCACACTCAAAGCTCAATCAATACGCTCTCCCGTGAGAGCAAACTCAAGAGAGATCTGCTTCGCAAATCCCACGCTTGATATTTTGATGCAAAATCACTCAATCAACTCAAACCTTAAAAAATGAGTCAGTCGGAAAACCCGTCAACAACTCGTGAAACCCGAATGTTGTTGTTTACGTTAGAAAGGATTACTATAATTTAACCGACTAACAAGAAATTATTGCCGTGTGTGAGTAAACTGTGGAAGTACGAGACAATGAGTTAAAAAGGTGAGCCGACTCATCCATGATTTTTTGACTGCTGAATTGCGTGATTGACAACTCACGCATTAAGAATCTCAAGCGTGAATTATGAGAAATTGAGTTTTTCACAACACTGGCCTCAGGATTCAATTTTCGAAATCATATTTGTTTTGAGCACCTTCGATCCATGGTGGGTGACAAGTCATATACGATTCAATAAGGTTTTGACTCCTTCCTACCCGCTGACCAAATGGTCGTCGTTAAAACAGAGTGGGCTTAGTACAAAGCTTTGAAAAATTGGGTTATTCTGTCACTAGATGCAAAACTACTCTATCTCCATTTGATCAAATTTGATGAATTATGTAAACTGGGAGAGATATTGAACAAATTTACTTTGGATGATCAATAAAAATCGATAAAAGTATACAGTCAAAGTGGACCATGTGCTTTTTACCATAACAATGAAAACGATCAGTGCGCTGATGAATTCGAGAAAATACAAGACATTCTAAGTGATTTGTCAGATTTTTCGACATAAAATGATTATGCTTCTCATCCATCGATAAAAAATTATAAATATAAAATAATTTGATGCATCTGATTTTGGTTTCTGGCCATTTACCATCTGTGGTGGTCAGAAATTGCAGCAATTTGTGTCTAGTCAGAGGAGGATCAAGAAGCACTAAACTTATTAGTTATAGTATTTTTTAAGTCGATTCTAGAGTCCGAGAGAAGGTTTTGATAGTTATATGGTGTCTATATTTGTTTAGTCAAAACGAACCAAAACATTGAACGGTGTTCTTTGGTTCAGTCAGAGTGAATCAAGTGCAACTAGTCTACTAGTGTTTTCCATGATTATTTCTTTACATTATATTCATTGAAAGAATCAAAAAGATGTTTGGAAATATTGTACCAAAACTTTCACGAGTACAAAAATTTAAAAATGTTGAACTTTATGCCCATTTTTTCTCTAAATATGAAAAATGCTACTTGTCTACTCTGACTAACCGCCGATCAATTAGAGTTTTCATTCTTAGCATTGGTTATAGAACAAGATTGACGCATCCTTCAATAACACTGCGGAACACGTGTTTGTCTCAAACACCAAAATACCGCTATTTACTTGATTAAGGGTTGCTGAAAACATTGCCGTTTTCAGAAATATCATAGCACGTCTAGATGTTGAGATATTGGATGTTGAAAATAGTAAATTTGACTATTTCAGCCAACTTGCATGCAAGTTTGCCAACTTGTAAGGTAATTTATTTGCTTAATTTGCCTCAGAACTCATACTTCATGTGTATAACAATACTTATCAACAAAGTTCATAATATTTTTAAATCTCAAAAGTCATTTTTTGATGATTTATAAAAGTATTGTATTTTGCAATATAAAAAAATCGAAGAGTTTTGTATGAAGACTGTTTGTATGTTGAAAAAATCGATTTAATCAAAATTTAACCATGCGATTTCAATCAAATTATATTTCAAATGAAAGTTAAAGGCCTATTTTGCATGCTTGATGGATTGGATCACGAAAAATTTGGATACATCATACCCCAAATCTACTAGAGACACATAATTTGATCCTTGAGACACGCAAATATATCATTTTTGTTGCGCTGTGTAATCGAGAGTTCCTCTGGCCACGTCCTACCAACGATACTCCCCTGCGCTGCAAAAATGAGGCGACGACGTTTTACTAAGTAGTACAAATTGCACTCAAAATTTTCAACACAGGTCCACCAACAATTCGAGTGAGAGTGCAAAAAAATGCGAGGATTTTTTTTCTGGTACTCTTCCTCTCTTGTTGCTATGCTCATCTTTACTCACACTTTAAAAGAACTCTTGAGTATCCCGCCCGAATAAAACAGCCCTCGCTGAGTTGTAATGCCACTATTTTTTTATGAAATTTTGCTTTGTTGCTGCCTTTTCCTCGCTAATTTTTGGTTGCCTCTCTACCTAGTATTCTTTCCCGTCCTCACAAAGAGGCAAAGTGCTGCTTTAGAGTATGTTACCGAACTCTGATGATATTGAGTAGTGTTTGATCCTTTGGCCGTGTCGCTTGCTCCGGCTAGGGCGGCTCGTTAGCGTAGCACGATAGAGCAGTGTCGCGGATCATGGAACAGGTTAGTAGTGTTTGATCCTTTGATCGCATTGCTTGCTCTTGTGAGGGCGAGCGATGAACACTTATTCGACGTACACTGCGTTTATCGAATAATATCGCGATTCCGGTTAGGCGTCAATATATCATGGATCGCATCACCTTCCAAATATTTACCTTATCCCACTAACCCAATATCCTGCCCATGACAACTGTGGAGAATCAAAAGATTCTTCAATCTCTAGTAACAATAGTTGTCTAACTAACATTCCTTCCTTTCCCCGATGACCGTAAGGAAGTGGTCGGTATCGTTATTGACTTTTAAATTTTGAACTCTCGATTTGTGCACTTTTAGAAAAGTTGGCTTATCCCAAGTAAATTAATTAAATCTCTGTGCTCTGGTGAATAACGAAGTAGCAACTACGAATTGTACGGTAATCTATTCTCAAACTCATCTTTCGTTCAAAGTTTTGATGACTATTTTTGTTTGATAATAAAGGTAATGGAGCACCGTGTGCACAATTCAGCATTTTTAGCTTCGCCGGAAAGCCATGTTCAGACATTATTTGTCTTTGCTCATTTCTTTTCACTTAATTGTACGTTGCCTTGAAATCAATAAACATATGATGAATCTGCAAGTTATTCTCCCGGAATTTATCTAAGATCATACCACACATTTATTGATGATAATTGATGTTGCGGAGTCAATGTTTTCACATACTGTTGGGAAAATAATAGTTTTTCAAGCATAGCAACGTTGAGTTATATTACAGATTTATTTATATTGTAGGTTTTTTTATAGAGCTACTCTAAAATGAGACCTTAAATGTCCATATTATGAATCCAAACGGTATAGCAATAGTCCCGGATTTACATGTAATTATCTTGAAAGGTACCGCCATACCGAGAAGAGGAAATACCACCGAAATTCAATTTACCAAAATCCTATGATCTGGCCCAGAGAAGATAGCTTGGAAAATGCTTCACGTCCGATAAGGTCGAATCCCAAACACCCACATAGTTGCCCATTCATCTCATTCCTGGGCAGGGTTCGAAGCCGACCGCTCTGGGCTCGGAATTAATGAAACACAAACTCCCCACTACCTTTATTGGGATCGCATCGGTGGCCATTTGATTAGCTCACAGCATTTGATGGGAATTTATAGCCAGGAGGGCAAAAATTAAAAGCAGAAATAACAAGCTATAGAAACTCGACGACAAAAGCCGCCCAATAAAGTTACGGAAACGGCCACCATCAGTCCGGAACACAATGTTCGACACGGGCGCGGGAAAGCCCCCGACCTAAAGGGATAAAAGACGTGTATCCGTTTTCCTAATCAAGGAGGAAGCCCTCATTTTCACCGAAGCCTTCGCCGGAGATAGTTCGAAGATCGACGAAAGACATCGGGGGACAAATAAATAAAATATATTGAAGCTATCTTGGTGACAATAAAACAGGCTAACAAGAAGATAAACTCTCGAACAATGTCCTTGGCCCTCGATCTGGTCGGCATGGTGATGCACGGTGTGTCTGAAAACATTATAAACGAAAAAAGTACTATCAATTCAGCACCCAACATTCAAAAGGTTTGATATTCTAGCATCGCGTTGAGTTCTTTTCCCAATTTAAAATATTGCTGACACATTGTTCGCCAAGCAGGAAAAAGCAGGACAAACCTCATTTTTTTAATAAATCAGGCCACTTCAAAAGAAGCTCAAAATCAGGACGAATGGTAACTCTATGCTTCTTCTCTTCCATATGGTTGAGAGAAAGTTCGCGATTTCTAAGATTTTCCAGGAAAACGCGACAGTCTCCTATTATTGCAATTTGGAAGGAAACCTTAATTTCCCTAATGGAGTTCAAGATCTCCTGCCAAAATCCTCCGAATTCAGAACAACTGGCCACTATTGGCGGCATTCATTGTTTCCTCACTTTAATCGAAGACTTCTAGGAGTTTTTTTTTTTCAAGACGGTGTCCAAGAAGGATTAACATCACTAGCTTTCGCTAACGAGTCCAATGGAAAATCAAAGACACGGGTCTAAACAAGGATCGAAAAGAGATCAAAAGTCAGAGAAAAAACATTATTTGTACGGAGAAATACTGTATAAAGGCATAACTGACCCATATTGAAAAAGTAGGCATTGAGAAAACACCGCTCAAAGTTTGAAGTTTGACTTCTCATACAAATGTTCATGGTTTTCTAGTACATTTCTACTTGCCATATTCATGCAGCACAACCTCACAGGTAACTCATTTTGCTTCTATTGATCATCAAAATATATAAACTTGAATACAATTCATGTTTCGCAGTTGCTATTTCGGTTGAAAGTTCATATGGAGACTGTTATGCCTTTATTTTTCAATATGGGACTGCACCATCTTCATATTTTTCCACAACATTTTCAAACAAAGTCTGTAAATTTGTATGTGCATAGTAAAATACATATTAAAACATGGATGTTGTGACGAAAAAAGTTGTTGGTTCGAAAATCCATATGGGACAGTTATGCTTTTATGGGCAGTACAGTGTAGTGAAGTTTTAAAACTCCCGAGAGATGCGCACTACTTGATTATCATATTTTTTGTTAATAACAATTTTCGACACACCGCGCATGTAATTCAGTCTATAACTAGGTCGCAGCAAATGGCAGCCTTAGGCGCTGCGATTGACGGTCTGCCGGAATTTAACGGTCAATTATTGGCCAGAGCTGGCTATTTTCCGTCGACAGAAGCATTCCATCGGAGGATGAATGACAGTCCTTTGAAGGTTTCTATTTTTCCTCACGTAATTATTTTCCCTGGCCGTAATTCCCAGGCAGCCGGGGTCCTTTATCAAACGACAACGTCCTGCGGGAGTCCGTATGAAGTCAGTAGGTAAAGAGAGGCGGTGTTTTTCATCTATTATCTCGACTACCGCTGTGCTCCTTTTTCGAGAAACGTTCGGCGCTGATTGTACAGGTACATGGGAAGGAAAAAAATACGATTTGGTCCTTTTTTTCTCTCATCCAGCTATTGACTTTTATTCCCGATCGTTGGTTAACCATTTTGGTCTTGAATCAAGGCGAAAGCGGAGTGTAATAATAGCCTTATTTCGGGTAAGGAGGAAACATCAAACGCGACACACTTCCTCGTAAAAAATAGAGTTTCAAGCTTTTTGCACTTGTATTTTTGCCGACAGTGTATTCTGGATGAGCGGTGTTGAACAAAAATTAAAAGATGCGGCAAACTTTGAGTAACTTCACAACAGACAATTGCTTTAAACGTTCCGAAAATTGAATTGATAAAGAGAATATGGGTTGTCACCAAAATGATATAAGGGCTCCGACAATGACACATTATTGCAAAATAAAAGTGGACCAATTAGTTCCACCGATGTCAATATTTTGTGAGAAATTATTACTCTTTGATGTTTGCCTAGTGGATTTACTTCTTCACCTTTTCGAATAGTGCATAATACCTAATAGACCAGATTCTGCTTGGACTTTACAACGGTGAGTCGACAATCGAGCCAACAAGAGCATGCAACGTAGCTCTGCAACAGTCACATTCGACATTTTTGACAAATTGGAGTTAATACCATGGAGAGTCATCAAATGATAAATACTTTCGATCAACTTACTGAAATCTGTGAGTTTTTCTAGCAAATTCGAATAAAATACCAAGTTTTTTTGTCACATTGGTAATTATAACCGCATAACAGTCACATTGAGGTTATAAATGAGCCTCGTAATGTAATAGCATTGAAATTTCTATCAGAATATTTTTTTTTCTGACTATTCACCTAGAATGCGATATGAGTTGTATAAAATATCAGCCTCAAATAAGCACTTTTGAGTTCCAGGTAATTTCTAGATAATTTTGCTTTCTCCCATACTGCAATAAAATGCACACTTGGTATTCCATTTACTCAATGCCTACTTTTGTCGGATGTTACAAATATGCAGTTAAGGGCAGATACGTACACCAACAAAATCTGATTCTCAAATCATGATTTGCAAGTCATAAATTTTATAAATTAGTTAGGCCATGATTTCAGAATCACAAATCATGATTCCTAGGAGCCTTCCCTAGACGAGTGTTTAGAGCCCGCGGCTACAAAACAAATCCATGCTAAAGGGGTCTGGGTTCGGGGGGCCAAGATAGCCGTAGCGGTAAACGCGCAGCTATTCAGCAAGACCAAGCTGAGGGTCGTGGGTTCGAATCCCACCGGTCGAAGATCTTTTCGGGTTGGAAATTTTCTCGACTTCCCAGGGCATAGAGTATCTTCGTACCTGCCACACGATATACACATGCAAAAATGGTCATTGGCATAGTAAGCTCTCAGTTAATAACTGTGAAAATGCTCATAAGAACACTAAGCTGAGAATCAGGCTCTGTCCCATTGAGGACGTAACGCCAGAAAGAAGAAGGGTCGGGGTTCGATTCCCGATCGGTCCAGGATCTCTTCGTAATGGAAATTTCCTTGACTTCCCTGGGCATAGAGTATCATCGTACTTGCCACACGTTGTACCAATGCAAAAATAACAACTTTGGCAAAGAAAGCGATACTGGCCGGTGAAGTGCCCAAGTCGGCACTCACGTTTCTATTCCAATTTTTTTGGTGATCCTCTTCCCCACTTGAAAGACAAATGATTTATGAAGAGTCATACAAACTGCCATAGGTTTATTATTAATCATCAATTAAAACTATTAACAATAGATTTTCCAAACAAAAAAGCTCTAACTTAGGGATGCTTGTTGTGGAGTACGTACACTTTTTTTTCTAATGAACCTATTCAACATTAGTTTTACTGAATAAACAACAAACACTTTAGTTTTCAGTTCAAAAATACATTTTACACTGCGAAACAAAGGTTACTCAAAAGTTGCTGAATCTGATGCCATTCTCAGAAATTACAAGCACGTCACAAGTTTTGTCGTCAGAGCTGTAGAGAATAATGATTTTAACCATTATGGTCATTCGCCCTACAAAAGGAAACTTTATTTATTCTTAGACTTTATGGTGTACAATTTTAAATTTTCTTAATAAGTTCCGTATTTTTAATAAATTTCAGTAGTTTCTTCTCTTCTTGTTCATTGTAGCTTAAAATTTCCCCTATTGTATTTGCTAATTCACAATCTCTTCTCTGATTTTCATATGCTCTACAATCTATGAGTATATGTGAAACAGTTAACTGTTCACCACAACTTTCACACAGGCTGATGTAGATGGCTTCACAATTCTCAGGAATGCGGAACTATTTCGCCATTGATTTTCCCATTGGTCTCTTAATATTTGTTTGCAGCAACGCACTGCATCATTACCGGGAACGTTACAGGATAACTCCTCAGTATTGGTCACTCCTTTGGCTAAACGGTCTGCTAGCTCGTTACCAACAATGCTCACATGACCCGGAATCCAGCATAGGGTTACAGATTTATTTTTTAGTTTTTCGATGTCCTGTATCCAGGCATGGTTGGACTGCTTTTTTTCTATTGCTTGTAGTACGCTGGCAGAGTCGCTGAAAATTACGCAAGGAGTTGTGTTAACAACTATATTACGCAGAGCAAACAGAATGGCCATTGCTTCAGCTGAAAAAATTGAGCACTCCTGCGGAAGTTTCTTGCTAATGGATGTGGCTTCACTGTAGATACCTAATCCTACGGAGTCAGCATTAACTGAACCATCCGTAAAAATGTGTTCAAACAAAACATATTTGGTGTGAAGTAGGTTTGAAAACAATTGCCTTGCTTTAACGGGCGGATCTCCCACTTTGAACTCCTTTTTGATTGACCAGTCTATTGTTATTTTTGGTTCGTTCCAAGGACTGTTTCTCAGTCGCGTCTGGTATGATAAAGAGGGTGGTGATTTTCCAGTTAGGTTTCTGAACATAGCCATTGCTCTCTGAGTTGATGGGAAGTTATCTCCATTTTCTTGTGTGACTGAAGTACGGTTCTGGAATAAGATGTTAGAATTTTCCAAAAGTCGAATTGCTTTACTTATCATTGTGTTAACGACCACATGATTGAACGGCAGTTGTCCAGATTCTACCATAATAGACTCTATTGGACTAGAGCGGAAAACTCCTGATGCGTTGCGGATGGCAGCGTTGTACAGAGGTTGAAGACTTTTAAGGTTGGTGCAGCTACCAGAACTTGTGAGACTTATTCCAAATAACATTTTTGGGAGTAGAACTGCTTTAGTTATTCGCAGTAGTATTTCTCTTGTCCCACCATTCATTCGATTGCCAACCGTCTTCATAAAGTTAACAATATTTTGCGTAGACTTCTAATTTCCGCAGTGTGCCTTTTAAAATTGAGATGCTTGTCAACCTGCATTCCCAGTATTCGCGTGCATTGCAATTCTGGGATTTCTTTTTGATTTATCTTTATTGCAGGCTAGCATTGTTGCGGTTTTTTGAAGTTTCTCACGAGTCTTTTTTGCATCCTTATCGAATGCAAGAATGAGAACGTCGTCAGCATAGACGTAAATTTTAACTCCTCTTGGTATGTGTTCAAAAACTGATTCCATAAGAGTCATAAACAAGGTTACTGATAGAATTGACCCCTGAGGTACTCCAGTCTTCTGTGTCTTAAGCGTGGAAAGCGAATCTCCAACAATGACGCGGAAATTTCGCTCTGTAAGGAAGTTTTTAACAAACAGCAAAGTTTTGCCTCTAATGCCCCAGTTGACTAGCTTCGACACAATTTTTCCTCTGTTGGCCCTATCGTATGCCTTCTCAAGATCTATAGTCTCGCTGTGTTCACCGCCGTCGAAGGGTGGACGGATTTCTCGTTCGAATGTAGCTAGGTATGTATCTACTCCTCGGCCACTGCGAAACGCGAATTGGTTGTTGTTCAATAGCCGATTGTCTTCTATATACTGTACAAGCCTTCTGTTGACCATTCGCTCCATGGTTTTGCCTAAACAGCTCAAGAGTGTTATTGGACGCTGATTTCCTATCTGTTTTGGATCTTTTCCAGGTTTCGGCAAGGGTACGATGAGTCCTTCTTTCCAGGATAGTGGTATAGTTCCAGTGCTTCAGATCCGGTTAAATCCTTCCAGTAGCGTGAGTTTTATCCGATACGGTAGATGGCGTAGCATAGCGTAGCTTATATTATCGGGACCTACAGAAGTGTTGCCTCCTTTGTCTAATGCCCAGAAAAGTTCTTCGATTGTGAAATCTTGATTCAAAGTGTCGCTTGTTCCATCATGGAATGGGATTTCATCTATAGGTCCAATTGTTTCATTTGGCATCGTTGCTGCTGATATGTTTTCAAAATGGTCTGCTAGATGCTCTGCTATTAGTGACGGTTCTTCGATGGCAGAACCGTTAACAACTAACACTTGATTTGGATGGTAACGTTTCCCACTGAATGCGTTTACTTTCCTCCACAGTTCACTGGACGGGGTTTGAGAGTTGAAGCTAGATACAAAATCATCCCAGGATGTTTTCTTTGCGATACGGACGATATGTCTTGACTCGTTGCGGGCGTGTTGAAATTCTTTCAATGCTTGTTCTCTACGTGGGTCATCATCGGCAATTCGCTTAAGATTTCGCAACTTTTTCCGCCTATTTTTGATAGCTTTATGCACATCACTGTTCCACCATGGCATTCTTTTGTTTCCGATCTTACCCGATGTTCTTGGAATGGTATTCTCGGCTGCATAGATGATATGTTCACTAAGCTGTTCTATGGATGGATCATGTTCTCTAGGAATGCGCTCTAGTAGAATAGCCTCAAATTCGTCCCAGTTAGCTTGATCGTGCATCCATCGTCTACGTCGGTGAAATTTCGGTTTTTCGAGAGGCAAGCTGATCACAATTGGAAAATGTTCGCTAGTATGAGTATCTGGTTCTGCTTTCCAAAGAAGCTTAGATGCAAGATCATGAGATATAATTGTGAGATCAATCGCTGAGGTTGTTCCGGTTCTTGGATCTAGTCCGCGATCCGATACTATTCCACCGTGCTACGCAAACGACGCGCAACATGTTTGATCCTGCCCTCATCGTCCGCCCCACAGGAGCAAGCGTAAAGATCGAAGGATGAAACAGAACTCTATTACAAATTACGTGAAATTCTATGGAAGATTACCTTTTTTTACAATAGCACCTTGACTAATGTTTTGCTACTGACCTGAACTTAGTCTAAATTAAAAAGGTAGATTCATAATTTTCTCCCGGACTTTTAGCTCAAAATAGTTGAAAAAATGTGACTTATTGACGAAAAAAGTGACTGGCTTCAAAAAAGTGACCAATTCACTAAAAAGTGGCTTACTACCAGCCCTGAATATATGTATTCTTTCTAACTGTTCATATTGTATAAACGACAAGAAACGACCCATTTTAAACAATCACCGGTTTCAGTTCAAGCAACTTTGAACCATGCGCTATCAAAAATAAATCCACGAAGAAGAGTCAGCTGCTCTCTCTCTGGAAAATAACCTCTTAAACAGACCACTTGAGACTGGCGCCACTTTCCCTGAATGCCGATCCATTTCTTTAACTAATACCCGATATCGTCGTATGTTATCACTTAGGCAAAACCCTTCATTCCACACAACAGACTCACTTATGCGTCGCACAAGAGAGCGTAAATATCCTTGTCATCGAAACCGAAACGGGGTTATTTGTCTGATATCTAGTTCGAAGGGCTTTGCTCGCCGATGTCACGGCGGTGAACTTGAGCTTAAATTTACGATATCCCATTAATCTCAGCTTACTGATATCCCCTCCGTAGTCCGGTTCCTGTCCGGTCACCATTTAATGACCATCAGTGGCAAAAGGATACCTACCGACAAGCAAGCGGGATTTGAACGCGAACGAAAAGGGCAACATCGTCATCTGTGTCAGTGGTTTTCAACCCTTTTCGTTACATGCATCACAGTGAATCATCAGTCCCCCATGGAAAAACAAAGATGTTGTCACATCAGTCCTTCAACAGCCTCATTTAATTGAATATAATTGATTGATTGAATATGTTTTTGAAATCATCAAAAAATCGGAAGTTATATTAGACTTTTTCCTCATTCCAGTTCCAATTTGCATAAATATTCGGCAAGAAGTTACCAATGATTCAGAAAGAATCTTTGAGTTTCATAATATTCCTCCTAAATGATCCAACCAACGCTGTAGGAACCAGACTTGATTTTTTGTAAATGCTCCTTAAGAATAGCTTGAAGTATTTAAGGACGAATTTCTAGAGGAATTCCTCGATGAATCCTAAGATAAATCCACAGATAAAGCGTTTTTGTTTTCGAATTTTCAACTTTATAGGTATTTCATTTATAAAAAAAAACCACGTGGTCTTAGGGGAAGGGGGACTATTGGCTTATTGACCATAACCACGCAAAACAAAGAGAGGGGAGGCATGACAAATCAGAAAATAATGACCACGTGGTTTATGGAAGGCCCCTTGTGAAACTGAATTGGATACCCCTTTAGGGATGAATTCCCCCCGATTGACAACCACTGATCTGCCCCACCGCATCCACCTTCGGCCGGGTGACGGTCTGACTGACTGACTGACTGCCATGTGGAATCACCTCAAACTAGCTTCTGGACGCATTTTGAGAAGGACCAGACCGGGGCGTTTTATAACGGCTATAAATAAGGATGTTTGTTTAAAATTACTGTTCTCGCAATGTCCTTTCCCGCCGAAGCCGCCGCTACCTTCCTCCACTACGGTCAGGTAACACGGTCTAAGATAGGAACCATCTTGTCTTTGCTGTGTTTTCGGATTGAGACTGCATATTTTCTTCTATTCCTAAATAAGGGATACTTAGACGGTGCGGCATATCTGGCAGATAGATACTTCAGTACACAAGCAAAGCAGCATACTTTTTATGATATTTTGGGCGGACTTTTGTCTTCCGAAGAAGCCCAAACCGCTCTGAAGTTTCCTTCCGTTTTTATGACGGTGGTGTGTTATGTTCAAAGAGAGTATTCGGTTGCCCTAGCAATATACTTTTTTTATAATCAGCTATATAGTGAGGCCCCACAAAGAACGTACCTAATTTTCGAGGAAGGAAGATAATGTTGCACAAAGCCAAGGTGTGATTCAGGCACAGAACTCCAACCAATTTACATACGTGAACAGAACTACCATTCTGCAGCTTCTGCCTAATATGATTGTTGCTGAAACGGATTTGAAGAAAAAGGTCGGGGTATACTGCAGCAATTTGGTGATTCTGAAAATTTACTTCGGAGAGGTTCGGGTTTAGGCGGTAAAAAGACGAAATGAGTGAATGAAGTTTTGCAGGATAGTCTATAAAATGCTACATTGCTACAATATGTTTTATCGCAATTTTTCCACTAAAGAGATATTGGCTTTTTCTTATGTTTCTACTTTCAAGAAGTCGAATTAATTGAGGGTCCATGTACACGGAATGAATAATGCTAAATAACAGAATGATGGTTCACATCAACGAAAATTCATTTTTTGCCAATAAACATTTCAGATTCCGACCACTCATCAACTTTTCGTGTAACAAATTTGATTCGTTCCAACAAATCTGAAGGTTATTCTACTGGTCTTGCTTTTCTAGAAATAAAAAAAGCATTCGATTGTGTTTGGCATGAAGGCTTGATTGTAAAATTTAAAACTTTTATTTTTCAACATACATTGTTGCAATAATCACAAGCTATCTGTCAAATCGTACACTTGAGGTCAATTATAAGAACTCAAAATCTGATAAACTTCCTGCAAGATCTGGTGTTCCTCAAGGTAAAATTTTCGGACCATTATTATACAATATTTTCACAGCTGACTTACTTCAGGGATATCAAATATCTTTGTTGGTGGATGACACAGGTCTCGTTGCCAAAGGACGAAGCCTGCGTGTCATCTGTGCTAGATTGCAAAAAAGTTTGGATATTTTTCTTCATACTTGCAAAAATGGAAGCTTTCTCTTAATGCTTCCAAGACTCAACCAATATTATTCGCACATAATCCATGTTGTTAAGATGAGAGGTGTTCCAATAAATTGGTTGGATCAAGTTAAGTATCTAGGTCTCATGCTAGATAAAAATTTAACCTTCATAAATCACATTATCGGCATTCAAGCATTGATCCATACAATGATTTTGCCAGAGTTCCCTTCACGAAGAATTTTTGATCGCACCAGATTTGTTTAGACCGGATTAGATAGGGCTCCAGGAGCACCGTCATCAATTCTGCCTGGAGTTCCTCCAGGGATTCTTCCAGGTATTCCTCCAGAAACATTGCGATTACTCAAGATGTTTTCTCAGAGATTCCTCCAGAAATTCTTCCAGAGACTTCTCCTAGCATTCCTCCATAAAATATCTAGAGGGATTTTTGCAGAGATGTGTTCAAGGATTTCTCCAGAGATTCCTCCAGGTTATTCAATAGGAATTCCACCAGGAATTTCTCCTGGGATTACTTCACGAATTTCTAAAGGGCTTTCTCAAGAGTTTTCTCCAGCAATTCTCCAAGAAATAGCTTCAGCAAAATTGCTACAGGAAATAATTTTGAGGATTTTTACAACAACACAACTATTTTTACAAATCATCCAAAGTCTTACCTAGAAGTTTATTTAAACAATTGTTCTGGGCCTCAGAAAATACGTTCGAGAATCATTCCGAGAATTCCTCAAGAAATTCTTCTAGAAACTCCATAATGATTTCCTTCAGGAATTGCATCAGAAATAATCCCAAGAATTTTTTCCAGGAATTCCTTCCATGAATACATGTTTGGAGAAATTCGTAGATAAATTAAAAAGGAAAATATTGGAAGGATTCCAGGAGCAATCCCAAGAGGAACCTATAAAAAAAATATTAAGAAATCCCCGTAGGATTTCATGGAGGAATCTCTAGAGGGAATTTTAGAAGAATTCTTGGAGGAATCTTTAGTTAAATCTCTAGAAAAATCCCTGGAAGAAATCCTGAAAAAAAATCCCTAGAGCAAATTCTACAAGAACCTCAAAATCTTTTTCAGGAGAAATTTCTGAAGAAACTGCTGGACAAATCTCAGAAGGAATACCTGGATAAATTGCTGAAGGTATCCTTGGAGACATATCTAGAGTCATCTTTGGAGAAAATGTCTGGAGTATCTTTGGAAAAATTTCCGGAAAAATTACTGTAGAGATTTTGTTAAAGATATCTCTGTCTATTTTATTTTTGTAAAAATTCCTAAAATATTCCTTGGACTTATTGCCAAATTTATGGAAAAAATACATACAACAATATCTGGATTTTTTCTCTGAAAGAATCACCGGAGAAGTCTCTGTTCATTCCCCGGAGTAATGGAATGAAGCTCTATCGGAACTGCTCTAGAAAATACGGTTGTGGTTGAAAGTTCTTCCTAAGGAAATCCCTAGAGATTTTTTTTTAAGAAATTGGTTGCTAAATTCATTGAAGAATCACTGGAAAAAAAAGTTCAGTAAAGATTTGGAGAATATTGAGAATAATAAAACAACCTACTGGGTGACAAAACAATGTTTGTCGGGTCAACTAGTCAAAAATGAAATTCCGGGAGATTTGTGAAAGCTCTCTATAAATTTCTGGAGAAACATTTGAAGGGATCTGAAAGAGTTTCTGAAAAAATCCCTGTAGGAATTATTAAGGGATAATTTGTGAGAATTGCTGAACAATGCAAAATTGGATGAGCAACTGACGAATTTCTACAGCAGTCCCTAAAACTATGAAATATATGAAAATTTGTATAAATTCGTAGAGAAATTTCTGGATACATTCCATGAAAAAAATCTCAATGGTTATTTGTAAAAGTGTTTGAAAGGAGCATTTTGAAAAATGTATTTAGTTAAGTAAAGAACGTTTCCAAATAAAATCCATCAAGCATTCCAGAAGATAGCCATAGAATGTGAAGAATCTTTATCCAAAATTATAATTGAAAAACGTCCCTTAATTTTTAAATTTCAAATTATTTGGTTATGTATGGTAAATTATGATGAGCTGTACTACATGTTGACTTGATGAAATTCCTGATGATAGTGTTGGAGGAATCCCTGGAGAAATCCATGAACAAATTCTTGATCCGTCGTATCATGGCTTATGAGTTTTTGAATAAGATATGTACCAGTTCTTTCTGAAATAAATTTTAGGTGCTATTGTGTCCACGAAAAGATTGAGGACCACCCTTTAGTTTTAGCATATACTAGCGAACAGTGACATAACATTGGAATTCTAACAATGGATGCCGATGGCGGATGATTTCAGCGAGAATTGCTCTAATACGTAGAACTTGTCATTTCAAAAAATGACAAACGTTTAACTTTTTTTTTATTTCCTTTGGCATATGCTCGATTTCCAAGTATGAAAATTTCTATGCTTCTTGTCGTGACGGTGATCACTCGAAAAAAAATATGACTCTTGGCACAAATTTATGAAAAACAAGTTATTACTTTACTGAAAGGTAATGGCCACTAGATTCTTATTAAAAAAAGATCAAAAACCCAGATTGATAAGCTTACTATTTACGCTTCCATTCACCGCAAAGACCCCTCAAAATAATGAAGTGTACACAGCAACGTCTACCAACCTCATATTCCGAAGCACTGGCCGCTGACGCCACCGGTTTCCACCAGACCAAGGTGAGTCATTGGTCCCTGTCACATAAATGTCAGAATTCTTTAAATTATTAGCCAACCGAAAAGCTGTGAAACGTGTCCGACTAGTGTACGCTGTCCATCGCTTTCGCTTATATTCACTCGTGGAATGGTTTTGTTTCTCTCTTGACCTGTCCTATGTCGTTCTTTGAACTATTACTGAAGTGTTGCCAAACATATGAGTTCGAATGGTTTCATAGCATTATGTATAATGTTCTTCAACACAATTGGCAAACCTACTAATCATATGTTTCATGCTGTTCCGATTAGCGATTTGCACCGCCTTAAAATTATTTTTGTTCTAATATGTTTTATGTTCAAGCACACTGCATTTTTCCTGTCCTTCCTAACCACAGGGAATCCCGACCAGAATGTCATAACAGAAAAATAACCAGATAAAAAATAGCAAATAACAGAGTACAAACTTCTGGTAATTTTCAATACTCAGCAAAATAATGGTCGGAGTATAGTTTTTTATTATGTTATAAATATTACAGGATGAGTTATAATTAAAAAAAAACCTGCATGCGTCATAACTTTATACAAAACCATGTATTAAATGTTTAACAACCTTTGTTACAACAAACTATTTCAATCTCTATTATTCTATCCAATTTCAATATAATTAACTCGGACACAAATTCATCAACTCCTGTTGTTATTGTGATTCCAATTCTAGAATTGTTGATACATTCATTGTCATTTTAACACATCGGCCATAATTTATTACACTTTCTGCTCTAGTATATGTTTGCGAATAATAACTCGAATTGTTGCAGTTGTGTTAGTCAATCTTTGATCGGGTTCCGGAAGTCAAACCTAACCAAACGAGGTGAACTGGAGCGGGACGCTTCGTGCGCATTTTGCTCGCTGTCATTTAGGTACTTAAAATTTGAGCAACATCTACGCGTGGTGGCTCATATTTTGGCTAGCGAAGGCTTTTCGTCAAGCTGTTGAGCGGTCGAGTGCAAACTGCCACCCGGCGTAGCAACCAGATTCAAAGATGAGCCATAAACATGGATCTTGGTAGGAAATCTGCCGTGCTGTTCTGGTTTGTTTTCGGTTTGTCAGAATAGAAATGGTAATTTGACCTCGGTTCGGTGCGTTTCATTACGGAGTCATAAACAGTCATAAAACGTTTTGCTACACGACAAAATTGCTACAGTAGGATAAGAAGGAATATGTGAAAACACCACTTGGAAAAATATTGTTCCAACGCAAGGACTGATTTGGGTTGTGTTTTGAAAGGACTGAGCAGCGGACAGATGGGATTTTTTCTTCGGCCGGTATTTTTGTACACTCAGGAAGCATAGAGTGGAAGATGTCAAATTCTCATCAAGAAATGCATTCAGGATAAAAAAAAGTTCAAGAGAGACTTTCATCACTTTAGTTTTCACAGAATTTGCTGTAGAAAATAATATACTCTACAAAAACTGGTGGAATGCATTTATGATCAGGATTTTTTTAAACTAGTAGTTCCTCGTTTTTAATTGAAATAAATATAAAAAAATAAAATAGTAACAAACAGCTATAATATATTTATTGAAAGATTTTTTGCTTGTAAAAAGAACGAAATCTGTAAGCCACGTGGTCAATTTTTTCTGACTTTTCAAACTTCCTCTCCTCTCGTTGCTCCGTGTGGTCTTGAGATATTATTACTTCTTCTTCTCCATGGCATTAACGTCTTTACTGAGACAGAGCCTGCTTCTCAGCTTAGTGTTCTTATGAGCACTTCCACAGTTATTAACTGAGAGCTTTCTTTGCCAAAAATGCCATTTTCACAATCGTATATCGTGTGGCAAGTACGATGATACTCTATGCCCAGGGAAGTCAAGAAAATTTCTATTACAAAAAGATCCTGGACTGACCGGAAATCGAACCCAGACACCTTCAGCATGGCTATCCTTAGTAGCCGCGGACTCTAACCACTCGGCTAAGGAAGTCCACGTAGTATGGCATTGCTGTAGATATAATTTTCAGATTTATTCACAGAACATAAATTAAGAACTTTTGAAGAACTTACCATAATAAGATCTCTCCAGCCATTTTTTTCTATTTGAAAGAGATCAATAAATATGTTTCTTTAAACAAATTTCAACTATCGCATGAAAGAAATATTAGTTCAAATGAAAATTCTCTTATAAGCAGGTGAAATCAACTCACCTGTAAAAAATCTGAATTGCTACGGCAAATGAAATGTAATATGTTGTTAACAAAATGTAAATAAAATCTTAAATTTGTTTTACCAAATTAGGATGATAGTGTTGTCTAATAACACAGAACACCTAGATATAAGAAATGAATGTAATGTTTGGAATGATACTAATAAAGAAATAAAAAAAAACGAATACAATGTGGAGATGACTTATTTATGGTGATTATAAAACAATGCCATACTTTGAATTTTCAAGTGCACAAGACTGGTTAATCTGACAACAATTCGCGTTGAAAATCAATCAAATTGCTTGCTTGCTGGTGGTGACCTATGGGATAAATTTTCAACGCGGAGCGCTGTTTGGTTCTCTTGACTTGTGCTCTTGAAAATTTGAGGTGTGCACGGATGAAAATCTGATCCCCACACCGTGATTTACAAATCATGAAATTCATAAATTGGTTAGGTCATGATATCAGGATCACAAATCATGGTTCCTGGAGTCATAATCATGATTCCTCATAAGCGTAACATCCAGTGAGAAAACACTAAGCGGCGCACTTTGCTTCATCACATTCGTATCGATCACTCTTAATTAAAGATGACGAAGCGGTGAAGTGGTAGAGTACGTGGCTCACAATCGGAAGGTTCTTGGCTCGAATCTCAATGCATGCTATTTTTAACTTTTTTTTTTATTTTGTCGATCATAAACGGATGCGCGACTCAGCATTTTTGGCATTTGAATCATGATTCCGAGCAATCAGCTACAAAAACCTAACGCGTGTGTTGCGTTACGGCAATCTGACTCATGATATCATGAGACCAAATCATGGTGTATTTTCATAAGACGAAAACACGGTGGAATCATGATATCATGAGCCATAATCTTGTTTTTGGATTCGGATTTCTACCCGTGTGGCTTCGTTCTTTAATCACCTTATGAACACATCAATATTTTAATACAGCGTTCGCTTGTTGGATTTTTCCTACAAATTTCTTCAAAGATTTATATTTCCAGATGGATATTGATGCTTTTATGACAGGAATATTTTATACCAAAAAAAAGACTAAATTTTCATAAAAAAAACTGAGTTAATTGAAATATTTGCTGTTAATTTTTGCTATCACAAAACCGTCATTTGAAATAAAGACTACTTCTTGGATTGGGTATCGTTCTGTCGTCCCTATAACTGCAAGCTGCTGAGACCTAAATAGCCGCCACTCAGTTCCCGTTGTTGGCTGGTATGAGGTATGGGTCCGAAGTAACACCACATCGGTAATCGTTTCCGAAACTGACTGCTAAATCAGTTTCTAGTACGCTCAGCCGGCAAACCAACCAGCCTACCTTGAGTATGCTCAAGTTCTTCGCTTTGTTGGCCTCTACCACTGGGATCCTTATCGCCGCCTGTGTTCTCTGCGAGCCCTTTCTAAGTTGGATGGCCTTACTGGCTACGTCGATGTCACACTGCTGTTTGAGGACAGCCGAGACCTCCGCTGCATCGGTGATTTCATCCAGATTTTTACACAGTAGATTCGCTTTTTCAGTCATGGCTGTCACATCAACCTCGTCGCCAAGTATTTCTTGTGCTAGTTGCTTTTGAGCTGCATCCATTTACTTGGCGTCTTTATTTAAAACTAGGATCATTTCACCAATCTCAGTCCGCCTTATGCTCCGCACTTCTGCGCCCAATTGCGCCCGTGTTTCTCATCGCCTTCAGAATCTCGGCGTATTTCGCCTCCTCCGTTTTGATAACGAGGGCCTCGCCTAAGTTGCTACGTTTCGCTGTCTTCGATTTAGGATTTTCCTTGGTCGCTGTTTCCGGTGTTCTTTGTTGTTTCTTATTTCCAAGTCGTATCCATAGATTGCTATTGCTTTGCGCCCGTGGTTCATGTGGATGCACTACCTGGTTCGGGCTAGCTCGTGGCTCTGTTTTCTTGGCTTTCTTGGCCTTAGACTTGGTGTTGAACTCTCTACTGTTTCCATGTTCTCCTGATCGCGGAGCTTGGCTCGTGCCAGCTTGTCCGCTCTGAGGACTGCCGCGTAGGTCACTTTTCCCTCAGCAACCATGCGTCTGATATATTCGCGTTGCCTGTAAAGGAAAAAACTTCAGTCTTAGTATTTGTTTAACCTTCTATCTTGCCAAGTTGTGCCTTGGCATTCTCGTAGTCCTGCCTTGCAGCTAGAACTGATTGTCCCACTTTCAGGAGACTATGTTATGGCTGATATTGGTTTTGCTTTTAACAAACTGGATGATGACATCGAGTTGCTCAGCAGCCACCTGTATTTATGGGAGGTACTCCCTAGTGCGATTCATGACCTCGATAAGTCCCGGGCCATTAATCACCTCACATGTTGCACTGGAGCAGACAGTGCCTGCCACCGTCAGAAAGCCTACATTGTGGTTGCCTCCTTTCATTTCATTTCATATCATTTTCATTTCATTTCATTTATTTATTTTAATAAGTAACTTAAGACGATTTGTCTTTTCTATGTTACATTGATGCATTGTAGAACAAAAGTGACACATTCGGTAAAGCACGCATTTCTGAAAAAATCTAATATACGTGTTTAAATAAACTACTATTTATCTAAATTGCTCAAAACATTTCCGTCTTAATCCCATCCCTGATAATTGCATAGCTAATTCGTTTGGCAACAAGTTCCAATATGCAACACCCCTAACGAAACAGGAATTACCATACTTTGACGTACGGTGCCGTGGTAGTATGAATTTATTACTTCTTCCACTTCTATTCAAAACTAATTTACTATGTAAGTAACCAGGTTCTTTTTGTGTAAAAATATCATGAATAATTAGACAAGATCTAAGTTTCACAAAATTTTCAAAAGAACAACCTATTAATTTACACTGCAAATGTGAAACATGATCAAACCGGCTAAGATTATAAACATATCTCACGCAGACATTAAGAGCTACACGCAGTTTATTTGTAGCGTTCACTGATGCTTGCGGCAAAAGAAAATCACAGGCGACAAAAAAGGGAAAAATAAAGGTTTTGAATAATTTTAACTTTATTTCAGCACTGAAAAAATATCCGGTAAGCTGTAGTGTCCTCAATTTACCATAAATTTTTCCACATTGTTGAAGAATGAAGTCATCCCAACTAAAATCATTCTTAATCGTAAAACCAAGGCTCAAAGTTTTCTCAACGTACCTTAAAGAACTTCCATTTAAACATAGCATAGGAGCGTTTTCACTGTTGGCACGAGTAGTTAAAAACATTGCATGCGTCTTTTCAACGTTTATTGAAAGTTTGTTTCTAACAGACCAATCCAATATCCTTGCCAAATCTTCATTAATGTACCTCGAAGTGGTGTTAGCGTCAAATTCCGAACAATCAAAATAGAGTTGGACATCATCAGTGTTACGAATAGTTTCGTACCTTAAATTTTAATACCTATTGCATTGAACATTCCTAACAAAGTATTCTATACAGGTGACAGTCAATAGAGATAGAATTGTATGACCAGTGTGGAGGTGTTTATCGCACATTATGAAAGCAATTATCTTTCCCTTGTTTGTCACCGAAATTGTAAGTAAATGTACTTTTAGAATAGAATATGTTTTAATAAATGTTTATTTTAGCTTTTTAGCTGATCAAAGACAATTTATGTGTTGTGTTTCTGCTGTAAGAATCGGTCCGAAGATGATATTCAACGCCTCCCGCAACAATCAGCGTATATATGAATTTTACAAAATTTCAACACGTTTGGTAAATCATTAATGTATAATGCAAAGAAAATAGGCCCAAGTATAGATCCCTGAGGAACTCCAGATGTAGTTGGGATAAACGTAGAAAAAAATCCATTATTGTATACACACTGAAAGCGTTCTGAAAGATAGGAATAAACCAATTGCGTAGCTTCAAAAGAAAAACCAAAATTAGTTTGCAGCTTAGTATGGCAGATCGTATCAAACGCTTTCGAGAAATCTAATAAAACTAAAACTACTGGTTTTCCATTATCCAACACTATTCCAATGTCATCTAAAACCTTCATCATGGCAGTTTTCGTACTGTGTTTAGACCGATAACCTGACTGAAAACGAGTCAAAAGATTATATTCTTCAACATGCTCACAAACTTGCTTTTTAAGCAAAGCTTCGAAAGCTTTAGACAAGACGCACAAAATACTTATGGGTCGCAGGTTTTGAATTGAATTTAACAAGGGTTTCTTTTTGATAGGAATAACCTTTGCTTGCTTCTAGCACTTGGGAAAACGGCTGCAACATATGATTGTATTGAACATATAAACTATCTGTGGTAAAATACTTGGTAAGCACATTTTTAAAAATTTTAGCGATAAATTATCAAGACCCACAGCTTCAGATTTGATATCAAATAGAGCATTGATAACTTGGACTTCATCGATATTACGGAAATTAAAAGCAGGTAGTTCTGAGTTTCTATGGATAGGCCTGAAAGAACGATCATTATCGCCGAAGGTTTCACAAAAAAAGTTATTTATATCATTTGCATCAAAATTGTTACAGGATTTAGTAGTTGTATTGATTCCAGTATTTTTCAATCTCTTCCAAAGAAGTTTTGGGGGTAAGTTCGTATTAATTTGAGAACTATAATATTCAGTTTTTGCTTTTCTAATTAGATAATTAACTTTGTTTCGTAATCTTCTAAACAGAGCATGATCAATTGCGTTTGATGAGACCTTCCATTGTTTAAAAGATAAATCGCGATCAACTATCGCTTTTGCTATGCTATTATTAAACCATGGATTCGATTTTAGATTTCTTAAAACAGTACGTACAGGCACAAAAATTTCATGCATCTCGCAGATCACAGCATTGAAATATTCAGTAAGTATATCAGAATCGTCGATACTGTAAAAAGTGTCCCAATCAACCAACTGCATCGACTCTCGCAAAGCTCCTATATCGACACGGTTATAGTCACGATACTGGAAAGAACTCGGAACCCCGGTATATACCTCTATGTCTGAAGAAGCAAATATCATGTCATGATTAGAGAGCACAGGAAAGTCTATTTGGTTGAATCGTAAAACATTATCAGGAACATTTGTTAGGAATAAATCTAGCTGCGAACAGCCGTTGATATGGAAAAAAGTCGGTTCGACTCCCAAACATTCAGTACTATGGCCGATCAACACTTCTTGTAATCTAGCAGTCCTACTAGAGTGTACATCAAGGAGATTAGTATTAAAATCTCCTAGAAAATACACTCCACTGTATTCAGTTCCATACCGGCAACGCAAATCGTTCAACATTTCTGAGCATTCGATATTTGGGGGGTTATAGATGACTCCGAAAAGCATTTTTTTGTTATGTAATTTCATCTCACAAAGAATGTATTCTGTGGAAGAAATATTTTCTGACAAATCAAGAATTTTGTGATTAAGACCATGCTTAACGTACATTAGAACACCTCCGCCAAGTCTACCTATTCTGTCGTTTCTTATCAAATCATAGCCATCAATCGTAAGAACGTTATTATCAGTCCGGCTATTCAACCATGTTTCACACACGCAAACAATGTCTACAGCAGTCATAATGATCATTTGTTTCAGCTCAATAAATTTAGTCATACGACGAGCACATATACTTTGGCTGTTTAAACAACATATTGATAATTTTCCTGGTAACAACGCAGATTTCATAACCACACCCGGAATACTCCAATTCGAAGAGGTGTTGACCGAGGTATCGTTATCCATTATCAATAAATAAGGCAGACGAGATTGAAACGGAAATTAGTTTGAGCACCCATACTACATTTACAATACAAAAAATGTTCAAGTCATTAATACAAATCATTTACTACAATTCATTATTATCAAAAGTGTCACAAGATGCGTAAAATTTTATTAGAGTTTATTTGAATGATAAAGCAGCGCGGACATTAAAACAACAGCATTCCACATCCCAGCATCAACAGCATCCGATAGGCGACATCCCAGCAACAACAGCAGCAGCAAAGTGATGAATATACAGCAACAGAAGATTTTAGCTTTTAGGAAGGGAGCCAAAGGATAATTTTAAAGGAACGGATCGGAAGGAAGTAAACAAAAACTTCAAAGGAGAAGGTAATATGTAAGAGACTTTCAGGTAAGATTCAAAGGAAAACTTTTTGGATTGGAAACATGGGAAGTATTCATGAGATTGTCAAAGGAAAAGGGTTACGAAGATTGTAAGAGATGGTCCAATTCATCAGAGGACTTAACAGCAACTCCACGATCCTCCTCATTCCGTTTGATGTACACAGCTCCATTTCTGGTGAATACAGCATGTAGTCGGCCTTCCTTTTTTAGTCGTATAGATTTCGATCGTAAGTTTCTAGCAGCAGGTCTTAGATTTTCATTCACATAAACTCGTTTGTTTACGGAGAACCCGATATCAGAGAGAACTAGACGTCGGGAACGTAAATAACGTGAGCAAAAATCGTTTCTCTGAACCGTAATAGCGAACTGGATCAGAATATTTGGTGCGTTACCACTACTACCAGATCTTCCAATTAAACGACGAACATCGACCATTGGTATATGACCTTCGCTGTATCCAAGAGAGCAACACCAAACCTTGAAATAAGACATCAGATCCTCTCCTTGCACAAACGGTGACGACCCTTAGCCGGTTTCTGATGGGTCCAGATGCTTCTCCTTTACATTCCGCTAGATTTTTTTTTGTTTTAAGGCCGCACGGGACGTCATCATAATCACCTTATCCATTTGAAGAAGCAAATCCCAAGATTCATTCCATATATCGATGCGAAAAATGTATCACTATGATACTTTATATGTAGTGCACAACCAAATAAATTTTCAGCTTCATCGGTTCACTAAAACTCGAGATTTGTTTCCACAAAGTTTTGATGATAATTGTTAGAATGAGACAAAAGATAGGTAAAATAACACGGTCTCCCATGTCACCTTAATGGATCATCTCTTACGGTTCTCCCTAAGAGCCGCTATCCAACTCCGCTGGAATAGTAGCCTTTGTGATACCATGGTTATCTATGCAAGCAGGGAGGCCATGCTAAGGTTGACATAGTCCATCATGGCGTACTATGCTCAGTACCGGATTGGCGCAAGTCAGGTAATGGCATCTGAGCCTACTCCCGTCAAGTTTGAACAACCAGGCGACGGATTTGAAACGTACTCTAAGACCTGCGACGGTTTTACGGGACTGGGATAGCCTGCGCCATTAGCCCACTCTCCGTTTCAAGCCAATGTCACCCGACCCTAAGGGAATAAAACGTCTCTGCTGTCAGCCTCACCGCATTATCCAATACATTTACCGTTACTTCTCCTTAGACGTACGCTGTCAGTATACATGATTAAAGCCGTACTGGCGTTGGTCCCAATGTGCTCCAAACACTCCTACTCGTAGTTCCTCGTCTTGTCCGTTTGTATCGCAACCAGTATGCCATAATCAGGATCCTACTGGCATCAATTCTGATGTGCCGTTGGGCATTCCTATTAGTTTGCCCTGTTAAGCCCCTGGACTTTCGTCCCTGCTGCCCCGGTTGATCTTACCTCGTACTTAATCCACCACGTAAAGGTGATCTACCTGCTTTACGGGACCATGCTCAAAACGCTAATAAGACCGATGGTCCTCTATGGACATGAAGCATGGACCATGCTGGAAGAGAACCTGCAAGCAATTGGACTGTTCGAACGAAATGTGCTTAGGACCATCTTTGGCGATGTGCATGAGAACGGTGTGTGGCGGCAAAGAATAAACCACGAGCTCGCCAGGTTCTACGGTGAACCCCTGTATCCAGGGTGTTGCAAGACAACCGGACAACAACCCTGCAAAGACGGTGTTCGCATTCAATCCGGTTGATACAAGAAGGCATGTAGCATAGCGAGCGAGGTGGGCCAAATCGAAGTTGGAAGGACACAACCATAGACCGAGTAAATGGGCGCAACATTAACAAAGTTTTATCCAACTTGATGTAATACTTAGTGAATGAAATGAATAACAGCAATCATCGGGGAAGGGAAGGAATGTTAGTGAGACATTAATTGTTGCTAAAAACCTGCACATTATTGGTTGTTAGAGCAAAGGATTCCACCAGGATTCACCTTCTTCTATTCTGTAAAATAATCTTCTATCAGTCAATAAAAAACGTCGACCGAAGGGTGAACATTCAAAGATTTGTTATGATTACAAAAACAGAAGTAAAAGTATGCGTCCTTCAAAATGTTTTATTCCAAATATGAATCATAGTGCACCTACACTTGGAGTTTCGTTTTCACGATGAAGAAGTGTGTAAACATACTTCACTCATTTGAAATTGAAGCGTGAAACGACCTCACCAATTGATTATCCGTCGATAGGACAGTTCCAAATCACTTTCAATTTTGTCACCAAAACGACTAACGAATACATGCTGAATGAACAAAGAATCGGTTTACTCGCTGCACAGCATGCAACAGAATTAAAAGACCACATACTACTCACTTGTTTCATTGAATTAGCAACAAAAACGATACTGCTAATCGACATATAAGCTTATTGATAAAAATTACAAAGTTTTAATTTTTAAAGCTCTAAACATAGTTCACTTTTAAATGTTTTCCTTCGGGCAGAGATACTCTAGGACCGCGGACTGAAAAAACCCTCCACCGATTACTCTATAAATCAAACCCTGACTTCATGTATGAACCAGTCGAATTTTAAGTTAGTCAAACTTAAAGAGTTAAAATCAACAGAAAACATAGCAAACCAGGCCAGAACAAAAGCATTATTATTTCCATTGATTAAAAAAAAACAGAATAATAGTAATTGTAAGGCCTTACTTTTGGGTAAATAACATCCTGAGAAAGATGAATAAATGCTTTCAGATCATTTATCCCTTCAAATCCGATGTAACACAAAAATCCTTTATTTATGGTCGAAATATGTTTCGGACGACTAAGCGAAAACTATGACGCTGTGTTATTAATTATTCTCTCACAAGCTGGTCATTGCCACCCGCTATGCTCTAATCGGAGAAATCATAATTGCAATGTCAGTTGAACTCCTAACCACCCATAAGCCCAAAAGTGCCAATCCTACTTCATTTATTTCCAAAATATGCCTTTCCTCGGCGTAATCGTAAAAATAAATTACCGTAAATTCGGGTGAAATTGATCAGTAGGGTGAAATTGATCATTGTGTCACTCGATTTTATTTCTTCCTAATGGAGCACAAATATCAATGTAACCTACAGTGAATGAACGTTGTTTGTCGTAAGTATTGTCAAATTGTGTGTTGTGAAGTTTTTTTGCGTTAAGGAATGTGTATTTCTATGAAAATAATGAAAAATTCCAAAATCATGTATGGTGCAGTATTGACTAACATCTCTAAACTTCTAGTTCTAGACAAGGATTTGAACATGGTATAATCCTGAAAGTTTGTGAGGATAATTCAGATATATCCCCAAACCAGGTTTCATAACCAAAACTCGTACCAATTCGCTCATTTGGTTGAAATAATTGAATTTCTGTTAGATATCAGGAACATCCTTAGGAAATTGCATACATTTAGGCGTTATCTGTGTAATTCTTGAAATTTAATTAGTAATTATTTCTATATATATTGTATTGTTAAGAATTTAGCAAGCATATTCGGATTCCGGGAGCTTAAATTTATTATGTAGAGTTGTTTTGAAAACTAACAATAATCGCATTGATAAGTGATCAATTTCACCCCGAAATGACATCACCCGATTTTTTATTTTAGAGATATTTTTTAGCTCTAAAATTACTTTTGCTAGAAAATTTCGGTACTTACGCCAATGAGGCTCACCTTCGTACTTGTTTTTCTGCATTCAGTTGTTTGGCATTGCCAACATTATAGAAATCAGACAAGAAAAACCCTGAAAAATGATCAATTTCACCCGAAGTTACGGTAGCTTGCCTTTTCCTGAGAACAGGACCACGCAGGAGCCGAAATCCTTTTGATTCATGAAGGGGACGAAAAGGCAACAAGCCTGTGTGCTGCTAGTTACAAAAAAGAGGTGAAACGTAAAACCATATTGAATGTCCCGAGAAATGCGCTACCGAAATGGGCTAATTAATAAGATATTTTTAATTAATACCCAGTTTATTAAAATAAAGTAAGCCCAACTCGCACTGAATGGAAAAGGGTTCCTCTGTCAGTAGCATAAAATATTTTATGATATTTTCGGATACAGGTTTGCTTACTGCGTCCCACATTAAACGCTGGTGACGTAAATTAAAACCTCGATATGGTCCCTAACGTACATAAATAAGGCAAGACGTAGACGAGAAGTGAAACCCATGAAAAATGTTTCAAATTAGAGGGGGACATATTGTTTCGAGAGTGATAGTGATAACGATGCTTCTTTTAAAAGCTTGACATGGTCAATGAAGGCAATACTGATGTGAAGCATTTGTTTGCGAGAAACCTAAATGAAACGATTTGTTTGCAATTGGGGCCAAAGGCAATCAAGTAAAGGAGTTGCTAATTTAAAACCATTAATATCCGAGCTTCTATAGTGACCCTAATGAAATGACGAGTAATCTGTAACAAGCTGGACTTCTGTGGTTTTGTTTATTGCATTTAGCGTGATACTGAACTAAAACATAAACCATTCCCTGCTGAGTTTTATGGAGAATTGTTCTGCTATGGGGCCTCGAAAATACGACCGGGGATGCTTCTTTGCTGCTCTGCTCTGTCAGCGGGATGGTCAATATATCAAGACGAAGCACTCGGCTCTTAGCGTCGAAAGATGGTCAGCGGTTTGGCGATTTGTTTGAATTTCCTGCCTTTGCTGCTTTCAGTATCATCGGGCGGTGTTCCAGAGTTGAATGACTGCAAGGATTATGACAGTTTCATACTGTGCGAGCAGGGCTGAAGTTGTATGCTCCTTTTGTGCACTGGTTGAGTGTGAACTTAGGCGTTTGATCCAAATATCAAGAATTTATGTCGTAATAAGGGTCGTTTTTGTATGTACAGTTTAACATAAGTCTGTTCAAAATTATGCCTTTCATACATCGTCGTTGTTTTGAGTCGAACACACAATGCTCAGTTGACTACACAATTATTACCGAGAGAGCGTAGAAATGGTAGAAACAGAAGGCTTTTAAAACATACTTTAACGACTACCGGATGTTTTACAATATTTATTTAATACATATCGTAAAATGGGGTTTGTAGTAGATAGAAGGCCCATGAAATCAATAAGGAAACTCACATTCTAATCATGCTATTGTTGCTTTTACGATACTTCGTCAATTGATGCTCATGCTGCCGTAAACGTTGCAATATGCGACTGTAACAAAAATATATTTATAAAATATTTTAGAAAAACCTTATTGAATATATCACTTTTACCATTGATGCAGTAGGTCATGCTTGAATCATCACAATCAGTCTAAATCAAATCCAAATCTAATCCAAATTTGTTCGAATTACAATGCAATTCAAATCCAGTTAAAATGCAAGGCAATTACAATCCATTTAATATAAAATTAGCATCAGCTTTAAGTAATTCACACAAATTCGTAGGTGGTATAGTCCTAGACCGTTGTATAAGAGTTGCCTCCTTCCCAACCGCTACCAAAGTCAATGAGTTGGGACCAACCCTTGACTCTTGGACAAGATTGACGCATCCTCCAACGATCGAGAAGCTACCCTGGCCACGTCCTTATAAATTCTGAGGAATGGGAAGGAATGATTTATTGAACACCTACTAAAGAAAGATGCACAGAACTCTACGATCTTTCATAGGTGTTACGGGATATTGTGGAATGTTAGTGGGGTGGGAAAGGCCATAGGATACGTTTGGTAGACGTTCTGGCACATATAAATAACATTTAGGCATTGGTTCATATTGGAACAAACTCACCGAATTCTGCATTTGAAACCTCTCTGCAATTCATCGTTCAATCGACCGTACAAATAAAATATCTACACACGGGTTTGTGCGAACTATTCTGATGGCATGGATCGCAAAACACTGGACGTATTTGCTACGAAACCCGAGAAAAAAAAATCATTCTGGCGACGCGCAAATCGGACTCGCTTATTTTGGCTTTCGGACGCACACTGTCTCCAACCCATTCAATATCAAATTACATCCAAAATCATCATATTTAATTTAGCAGTAAGGCTGATACAAATATTAATTTTCTTTTATATCACCCCCCCCCTTCAATAATCCAAAAATTTTGAAGGGGACGAAAAAAAAAGATTCATCATTTATTTGACATCAGTTAGGTTTTTTCAATTTACAAAGTAAAAAACAAGTAAAATAATGATTCAGAGGACGATTTAAAACAGTTTAACAACTATCATTAAAAATAAAAAGCCGAAAAAAACTTTTTTTTTTTCAGTTTTATTTTTTTGTTCCTTATTTATTTTTATCCCCCCCCCCCCTTCATACCTTCCAAGTGGTCTCGGACATAAAAGAAATTTAATATTTGTATCAGCCTAATTCAATAGGAAAATCTGCCCAAAGGTAAATCGATGTGGCAAGCATCCATTTCTCTGTATAAGTAAATTTTAATCAATCATTCTTCTCAAACATCAATGAATGTGGCCAATTGTGAAATCGGGAGTGGTCCGCCGAATACTGCCCAAATCTTCCACGCATGGTAGAACCAAAGACAAACTTGGGTACCTTTTGTACTACCGAGGAACCAAATGCAGTACTTGAAGTGGTACACAATCTGAGCCCGAGTGTGACGGACCTGTTAGAACAATAGTTGAAATTACGACACGAATTACGACCTTGGGAGAGCCTGCAGTAACCGCTGCCAACGTTGGTTCCTTCGGCTTCTTATAACAACAAACGATTGAATTCTTCGTTCATCACCACCGCCTCACGCACCGCGTCGACCACTTCCGTGCTTGTTCAACATCCTCAGTGAGACAACCCGCACACTTTATTCCTAGCATGGGTTGCTACTGCGATAACGATTTCTTCGAACCCTTTGCCTTCTCTGAAATCACAGATACGGACAATCCAGCTGGCTCTTATAATAAACGCCAGGTTTGATTCTTCCGGTGCCTACACCATCAGTACTAGCTTACGCCGTCGCAGCATTACATCCGACTCTGGTCCAAAGTATGCTTTTAGTCTGAACAAGACGTTTGAATACACATCATCGGGTCCTTCCGGGGTTGACTTGGTAGTCTTGAAGATGACCAAAAGCATCCACCTCAAACCTTAGTAAGGACCTTGGGTCTTTTTCGACCCATTTCAAAATTCAAATCAATGTAACTCTTGATTGAAATAACCTAGAAACTTTCTGACAATTATTTTTTGTAGGAAATTTTGTTTTTGCGGAAACAAAAGTTTTGAATGATCCCTAGGGGAGCTTCCCCATAAAAAAAGTTACAAATTGTGACTTAGGGTCGTTTTCGACTCGAAAATTCAAACAACTCGCAAAATCAGTGTGTCGACCGAATTTAGTTCTGTTGGGTTTCAACGAAGGGCACACATGTCTAGTTTCAGAAACCCTCCCAGAGATCCGGATTTGGTCACTGTGGTCACCGGGAACCTGCTACTTATGAAAAAAGTCCCATTAGAGATCTTTACTTTGACGTGGCTTCTTACATGTCAAATTCCATTTGTTCATCGCACAATACGCTGTTTCGTCGCATTCTGTTGTGTGTGTTTTTGTTGTGTATATTAGAATATCAAATACTAGATCTTAGTATTCGTAGGTTTGTATGGAAACATAATGATTTTTCCTTCTGCGTCAAAGACATACACGAACTTATAGGGCTACCGACCAATTTCCGACAGCAGATTATCAACTTCACGTATGGCAGCATTTATCGAAGAATTGTTTATATTTATTTGTTTTATTATATTTGTATTGTATTGTATTATATATACATATCATATTGTGGCTCATTCATAAATTTGATACCGCTGAAGGGGGTGGGTGAGTGTCTTAAGATGTTACGGCTTCTACGAGTTCGAAAAATATTCGTACAAAATTGCGTTGCGAGAGGGTGGGTGGGCGTCAGAGATGATCATTTTTAGCGTTGTGAAATTTTGTGAATGAACCCTTATAATTATATTACATTGTATTATCCAATCAATTCTCCCTTAAGCAGCGTCCATTTATTACGGTAACCGCTAAAATTGGAAATTTTTGACCCCCTTCCCCCCCCTCCGTGACGCTTTTTGTGTGGAAAATTTCGATTTTTTGTATGAGCCGTAACGCTTGAGTCTGATCCCCCAATTCCCCCCTACCTAGAGCGTTACGTAATTTGTGGATGCCGCCTTACTCGATGCTTCGTATTCTTATATCGAGTTAGAGAACCAGAGCAAAAGTTTAGTTTTGATGACTAACTCGATAAATCCTTTGGATCGCAGTACGACTGGTTCTATGTTCTGTAACTCGATGGTGCCTTCAATATCGAGCCTATGGAGAGTTTACTGTAGATTCTATTATATTATGTTATGTTATATTATAAAAAGTGGGTGACAAAATCCGATCTTGACAGTATATTAAATTGCAAACATGTTTTTCTCACCTTTGGATAAAAGTAAACAAGGCAAAAGTTATGTTGTCACATAGTAAACTCTACGCTAGACTATGCAAGGGTCTCCATAAAATTAAAAATGTGTTTTCCTTGTTTTTTAACTCTTTCAGTGAATGTCAGCAATTTTCTGTCATACGTTAAGTCGGAATCCTAATGATGTACAGAAGAACAAATCATTCAATCTGTTAATCTGTTAATCTGTTGTAAATTATTTTAATTATTTTTAGCTATCCCGGGGAGAATGAAACTGTTTAATATGATGTTCGATTTGAAATTTCACGTCCTCCATCTTATTGAATCTGACTTTAAAAGCAAATAGTGACAAACAAATATTATTTCATTGTATTGATACAAAAATTATAGTGTGATGATGTATAATTTATGGATTTATATATACTATTTTATTTCGGTACATTATTGCAAAATTATTCTATTTTTTTATTTAATGTTGTTTAACTATTTTATATTATGTCATGTACTGTTTTATTTCACATTTATTGAATTACATTATATTACAGCATAATATGTTAACTATTTGTTTTAATTCGTATTCCTTAAGAATAATTTTTGTATGATTCATTAAAGCTGTTAAATATAAGTTATTTTGTGATATTTATTTTTTCTATAGCAGTCGATTCCCTAGGTACATGAACATTATAAAAATATATTGCTACTACGCAACCAAAAGATAATTCAACCGCTTTACTTTTCAGAAACAAACCAAGCCGGACATTTTCGAAAACATTTATTTATACTATCGTTATTCGCAGAATGTCGAGCTGCAGTTGAGAACCACGCATCTGAAGCGTTACATAATTTGAGGGCAGCGCCATATCACATTTCATATATGAAACAAAAGGTTATTATTAAACATTCATTATTTAATTTAATTTATGTACTGTAATATTTCACAGAGAAAGGGCCATCCATAAAAACAGGGCTAGAAGCTTTGAAAGAAATCGATAAACGGTAGTTTTGTTTAGATAAGTTAAAAATAATTACCACGCATATGTATGCCTTTATAGCCACTGGCATAGTTTACGGCTACAAATAAATACTTGAGTTCTTATACTTCTTAAAATTGGAATTGGACATCGGTTCTCTGTGATTTTATTTTTATTTTTATTTTTAGGCTGATACAAATTTGATTTCGACTCTAAACAATATGGAAGCTGAAATTTTGTTTTCGATGAATCCGGAGCTTTATTAACAAATCGATGAGTTTTTATTTTATTCAAATTATTAGTTATTTTAATTACCCTTCCCTCGACTAGCCTAATATCATCAGTAGGACAAATATTAAAAGAAAAATATGTGTTGGCCGATATAATACTGCTTGCACTTAAATTCTGTTTTACTGCGTCATAATTTATTGCTACTACCATTTTATTTTCATATTTTCTACCATATTATTATTATATTATAATCTGTTCTAGTATATATCATTTCACTATAATTGAATTTACCATGTTTTGGGGAGGGAGGGAGCATCAGGGCATCATTGAAGATACAACTGGACAATGAAGTGGAGTGCCAATCGGAGTCAGGAGGAAAAGTGTTAGTCGTTCGCGTCTAGTACTTTTCTCTCCAACAGTTGTAAAAGATTTGACGCGCCCTTCTTCTAACAAACCTTTCCGTGGAAAGCTCGACAAGTATTGCAAATTCTAATACTCAACCTGTTGGATCATATGGCTGGAAGGAGATTCTCTATTTCCCGCGGGTTTCGCGTAAATGTTTCTGCTGACGGATCCGCCACCCTCATTTTGGCCCTTCATACAGCGGTATGCTGAATGCAGATTGGTAATAAAATTTGACCTTACTATTGAGTGGAACCGCATGCAGAGCAAGACTCAAGCAAGGATTGGTGGCTACCTACATACATACATACATACTTTCAGATACAGCATTATCAATTAGGGTTGCAAAATGGTGAGTCGACAACCAGGAAGGAGCGTCCAACATAGCTCTGGTCCTCACAAGCCCCTACCTCACGCTTCCACGGGTCTAACGATGACAAAGACCGCCAGCTAAGGGTTGCGTACTTAGCTGGTAGTGCAACCTGGGCACTGTTGTCCTTCTGACATCAGCTAGAGTGAGGAGGTGCCAGGTGGAAGCTTGGGATTTTTACCCTTTCCAAGCGAAACTCATACATACAGCCGTATGGAATACCACCTTTGGTACTTCCTTCGGGAGGTGGCCGAGCGTCTGGTCCATCTGACCAGGGGCTCAAGCATGGTCTACCTAGGATGTGGCGGGGGTTCATCAGTGGGCTCTGGTGAATCTCTACAAAAAACCACATATCTGTAAGTAACCCTGAACAAGCGACCTGGTACCGCTTTCAAAGTGCCTTAGCCCAACCATTGGAGTGCCAACCGGCACATTAGGATCGATGCCAGTAAGATCCTAATTACGGCATACTGGCTGCAAGGACAAGGACAAGGTCAAGGACTGTATCAACACGACGTTATAGAGCTGACAATCGCTCTATTCCACTTCCTTAGTAAGAATGGGTGACACTATTCTGAAACGGCAGGTGGGCTAATGGAACGGTTGCCCCCGTCCCGTTAAAACCGTGGCAGGCCTCCTAGTACGTTCAAAGCTCGCCACCTTAGCTGGTGGATAGTAGGCTCAGATGGATATTCCTGACTAGCGTCGATCTGGCTCTGAACCCGGTACCCCATGAAGGACCGTGTCAGCCCTCGCGTGGACCTCACTGCAAGCAAAGGTACCCATGGATCACAAGGACGACTACTTACGACGGGTGGAGATAGCGCTTGGAGGGGGACCCTTAAGCATGGAAGTTAACAACATCAACGTAGGTGAAAACAGCGAATCCGTTCGCCAAAAAGTGGCTTGCCGAGGTCGCCACCGAAGCAATGCCAACAGCAGGAGCTGGAACAGCGCAGCTGGAAACACCAGCAGAGCGAAAGATGAGCTGCACAGAGCAGCGAACACGTGAACAGGAGCGGCGGGATAAGTCGCAAAGTGAGCAGGAGCAGCGTGAGAGACAGCAGCAACATCAGCTGCCAAGTGCGTGGAAGTTACCCCCGAGGCAATCGAAGGTGGAAGCGGCGAAAACCGTCGTAGATGAGCTTCGGGAATTCGTCGATAAGAGGCCACAACGTGCACAAAGACATTAAGGACCTCGTGGCAAGGATTCACAAGGAAAACCCCCTCGGATCCGCCGTCAAGGACTGGAGGAAAGTGATGCAGAGGATTGAAGCTTGTTGAAAACCGAGTTAGGGCGACCCCAAAAAGGCCCTGGCAGCTGCGGTAGTGCAGCCGGAAAAAAACCGGCATAGCCCCTCGGAAAGACAGCAAGGGGAAAGAAAGGTCAGCGGGAATAGGAACTTACGCCAAGTTTCACCCCCAAAAGACATAGGTCGTCACCAGGAGACGAAAGACAGGGCTGTATCCAAGAAGCCGAAAAACGTAAATCCAAAACCGGCGGATGAAGTGCTCAGAGGGGGACCTGGCGATATCCCATGGCAAGAGGTCCGGAACAAGAAGAAGAGAGGCAAACAGGAGAGTGCCAGAAAGCAAAGGCCAATCAGGAAGAAGGCAAAATGCGAAGCTGTTGTCGTCAAAACTAGCGAGGACACTTATGCTGAAGTCTTGCGGGCCATGAGGACGGACCCTCAACTAAAGGAGTTTAGTGCCGACGTTCAGAAGATCAGACGCACCCAGACGGGAGACATGCTCATCGAGCTAAAAAAAGACTCGGTGAACAAAAGCTCGACATACAAAGAGCTAACCGAGAGAGTCATGGGCGAAAAGGTGCAGGTGAAAGCCATGTGCCCTGAAGTGACACTCCAATTGCGGGATCTGGATTGGATCACCACCGAAGAGGAAGTGAGGACCGCCATAAAGGAGCAGTGCGATCTGGAAACGGTGCAGATGACAGTACGGCTAAGAAGAGCACCGCTTGGTACACAGGCGGCGTCCATAAAGCTCCCAGTAGACGCAGCCAACAAAGCGCTGGAAGTCGGGAAAATTCGAGTCGGTTGTTCAGTATGTCCACTGAAGATCTCCCAGAGACCGGAGGGATGCTACAGGTGCCTGGAAATACGGCCACCTGCACGGAACTGCGAAGGACCAGACAGAAGTAAGCTCTGTAGATGGTGTGGCGACGAAGGTCACAAGGCGCAATTGCAACAATAAGCAAAGGTGCCTGATCTGCAAGGAAAAAAGTCGCAACAGACACGCAACGGGAGGCCCTAAGTGTCCGGCCTTCAAGCAAGCGAGAATTCTAAACCGCAGTGGAGGTAACTCAGCTAAACCTCAACCACTGTGACACATGCGCAAACAGCTGCTGTGGAAGTCCGTATCGGAAATCGAAGTGCGACGTAGCTATCCTTGCCGAGCCGTATCGAGTACCAGCTGGAAACGGTAACTGGATCGCTGATAAGGCGAAGACAGCGGCAATCTGGACGATGGGGAGGTATCCTATCCAGGAAATAGTTGTTCCAGGCGGTACGAAGGCTTCGTTATTGCAAAGCTTAACGATGTGTACGTGTGTAGCTGCTACGCCACCCCCCCGCTGGACATTGGGACCCAGTTCAACGAGATTGCTGGACGAGCTAACGCGATAAGCTAGCCGACCGGAGACAGTCGTCATCGCTGGCGACTTCAATGCTTGGGCAGTTGAGTGGGGCAGCCGTCTCACCAACCAAGTAGGGCGTAGTCTACTAGAAGCGCTGGCAAGGCTGGACGTAGACTTGGGTAACGAATGAACAACAGCACCTACCGTAGAGATGGCCGGGAATCATAATCGACATCACTTTCTGTAGTCCTGTGTTGACGGGAGGCCTGAACTGGAGAGTCTGCGATGGGTACACTCATAGCGATCATCAGGAGGTCCGGTATAGAATTGGTGGAAGAACACAATGCTCACAGAGAGCGAGTACACCTCATGAGCAGATGTTGGAAAACGAAACGTTTTAACGAAGAGCTTTTCGTGAAGCCCTCAGAAGAGAAGAGCAGGTTCTGAACTTGAGATCGGAGGAGTTAAACGGCTGCGATGGTACGAGCATGCGACATTGCCATGCACGGAAGGTCGAGCCGAAATACAGAACGTCGTCGGTATACTGGTGGAATGAGACACTTGGGCAACCCTCCGCAAAAGATGTCTCCAAGCCTGGAGACGGATGCAAAGAGCCAAAACCGATGTGAGAGGGAGAGCGAAGAGTAACATTGAGGGTCGGCGAAAGCCGATCTGAAAAGAGAAATTTCGCTGAGCAAGAGAACGTGCTTCAAGAGTTTGTGTCGCGATGCCAATGCAAATCCGTGGGGAGATGCATACAGGGTGGCGATGGCCAAGATCAGTGGTCCAGCCGTACCCGCTGAAACATGCCCAGAGAAGTTGCAGATTATCGTCGACGGGTTGTTCCCACAACACGCGCCAACGGTCTGGCCACCGACACCGTATGGCCAGGAAGGTGAAGAAAGAGCAATCATTACCAATGAGGAGCTCATAGAGGCGGCCAAGAAAATGAAGCCGAAGAAAGCGCCTGGCCCTGATGGTATCCCCAACGTAGCGTTGAAAGCAGCTATCACGGCCAACCCAGATATGTTCCGGACATCACTCCAGATCTGCTTAGATGAGGGACATTTCCCAGCACAGTGGAAAAGGCAAAAACTGGTTCTGCTACCGAAACCGGGTAAGCCCCCCGGTGAACCAGGCTCGTTTCGGCCGATATGTTTGCTTGACACACTCGGAAAGCTGTTGGAGAGGATCATCCTCAATAGACTGATGGCGTTCACTGAGGGAGAGCGTGGACTGTCGGAGTGGCAGTATGGATTCCGGAAAGGAAAGTCAACGGTAGATGCCATCAAAACAGTGATTGACACAGCCGACAAAGCAAGGACAAAAAAACGTAGAGGTAACCGTTACTGTGCTGTCGTGACGATAGATGTGAGAAACGCCTTTAACAGTGCAAGCTGGGAAGCCATTGCTGTGGCGTTACATAAAATGAAGGTTCCGGATTATCTGTGCAAGATACTAGGAAGCTACTTTGAAAACCGGGTCTTGAGCTACAGCACTAGCGAAGGACAGAAGACGAGGTCGGTAAATGCGGGAGTTCCACAGGGCTCTATCCTGGGTCCAACGTTGTGGAATGCTATGTACGACGGAGTGCTGACGCTTAGGCTGCCAACAGGCGTCAAAATCGTTGGATTTGCAGACGACATCACGCTTGTGGTCATTGGTGACTCACTGGAAAGGGTGGAGGTTCTCGCTACAGAAGCAGTGGACGCAGTCGAAAACTGGATGTACGAGAAGAAACTGGTGATAGCCCACCAAAAAACGGAGCTGTTGCTTATCAGCAATCGAAAAGTGGTGCAGAAGGCTGAGATTACAGTGGGAGAACACACCATAGCCTCAAAGCGGGAGCTAAAACACCTCGGCGTAATGATCGACGATCGGCTGAACTTCAACTGCCATGTCGATTACGCGTGCGAGAAAGCAGCAAGGGCAGTCACGGCGCTGTCCAGGATCATGCCGAATAACTCGGCGATTTGCAGCAGTAAGCGGAGGCTATTGTCTAGCGTGGCTACGTCGATCCTGAGGTACGCTAGCCCGGCGTGGGGAACCGCAATGAAGACGAAGAGGAACCGAGTCAAGCTTAGCAGCACGTATAGGCTGATGGCCATGCGGGTAGCGAGTGCCTACCGAACCATATCTTCGGAGGCAGTATGCGTGATTGCCGGAATGGTCCCTATCGGCTACGTTTTGGAAGAGGATAAGGAGTGCTACGAAGCTAGTAGTACTAGAGGAGCCCGGAAGATTGCCCGAGCCGACACGATGGTGAAATGGCAACGCGAGTGGGATACCGCTGAGAAGGGAAGGTGGACTTATCGCCTTATTCCAAATCTGGCGAAATGGGTGAGCAGATCCCATGGAGAAGTCAACTTCCACTTGACGCAGTTCTTGTCAGGTCACGGCTGCTTCAAGAAATATCTGCACAGGTTCGGCCACGCAGAGTCGCCGCTCTGCGCTGAGTGCCCAGTCGTAGAGGAGTCGTCATTTTCGAGTGTCCACGTTTTGCTGCGGAACGTAGCGAGATGACAGCGGTCTGCGGTGCTGACGTAACCGTAGACAACGTAGTGGATAGAATGTGTAGCGATGAGGTGATGTGGAACGCGGTGAACATGGCGGTGACGAAAATAATGTCATTGCTTCAGCGGAAGTGGAGGGAGGAACAAGCCGGTGAACCGGAAGTCAGTCTCCAACCGGAATCGCCGAACCGACCTCGGCACCCAACCGGTAGGTAAGCTTGATCCACCGTCGGGGACAAGACCGAGTAGATCGTGGAAAAGCCCCGGAAATTGTAGGCTTCGTGGCCGTGCGGTTAGCGGCGTCAGTCGTTTAGGCATATTGTGCCATGAAGTGTGGGTTCGATTCCCACTCCAGTCGGTGGAAACTTTTCGTCAAACGAAAAATTCATCATTGGGCTACTGGGTGTTTCGTGTTGTCCGTTGCCTAATGTTTGTGATTGTTCAGTCTGTGCAGCCTTGAGCTGAAGACGGTGTAAATTGTCTTGCCAAATTGGTCGTCAGGGCACCTGTGAACCGGAAGTCATCCACCAACCGGAATCGCAGGATCGACCTTGGCACCTATCCGGGCAGCATCGGTACCGGAAGAACTTCCACCTCCGGGGAAGTCTTCGTCGGGGTAGGGTAGATTCACCGCCGGGGACTATCCGAATAGTGCGCGAGAACCTGGAGTGCTAAATGGCATGCGTCCAGCACCGAGAGAACTTCCTTCGTCAGGGAGTTTCTGGCACCCATGGTATCGTGAGCCGAATGGCTGAATATGGCATGTTTAGATCACAAACTAGGAATACTAACAAATTATTAATGGGAGCCGAAGGGCTCAGCATGGCATGGATTAGGAACTAACAAATTAATGATGGAGCCGAAGGGCTTAATGAAGGGTGCGCGTAGCATGTGTCGCCTCTTCTTCGAAGTAATACCGCAAGGTGGTGCCGGAGAAGAATTCTTTACGGTGACGGTGTACCTAGGAGACTGTTTTTTAGTGGGTAGGCGCCCCATTGCGAATCCCACACAGTGCCAAACCATACACTGTGGCATGAGCATGAACAAATACAGGCCAGTCTTGAGAAGATTTTTTAACTCCTAGAGATGCATGATGCATGAAAAAAAAAAAAAAAAAAATCTCCGATTTTATGCCGCATTTCATTGCCTCACACAAGTACACTTGTAAATAGAAGGTTCTAACTTTTTCCATTTTAATTCTGCAGCAAACATTTGTGTTTTGGATATCATATTGTGTTCACTACACTTTCACTAAACAAATCTTTCATTCACTTTCCTTAAAGAAACACATTTCAAACGTGAATCAAGTATTTATAAAGTTTTATCAACCGCAACACTCAAAACTATTATAGCGGTGGTTTTCACTTGCTGCGAATCGACGCCGCCACCGCACACTGGGACATGCCTGTGTTTATAGTCTAAAATATCCAACTTTTTTTCTGTTGTCTTAATTTTCAGTGGGGAAAGGTTGGGCAAAGCATAGAAACTTGAAATTCATACGTTGTTTGTTTTTCGATTCTCTCAAATTACAAAAACCATCTCTACGAAGCATAAAATCATACCAAGAGCTTATCAATTTGGACCACCCAAACTAATTGAAAAGCTCCACAGTGCGATGCGTCGGGATGCGTCGAGACGCGTCTATCGTGAGTGCACAATCAACGCGGTCGTTGAGCGCAGTGATGTCAGAGTTGCTATCTGTAAAATCATAGCATTTAATGTGAATTAATCACAAAAATCATTGAAATTTTATTAAATCAGTGATCTTGTGATGGATAACTATTTGCAAAATGATAAGTTTTTATAATATGCAGCAAATGTTCCGAAAATAAGCATATAACAATTGCTAGAAAAATCTGTCACCAATCAACTGGCAACACCGTCATCCCTTGCAAACATAAACCGTACCGATGCATAGCAAAAATATGCGATAAATCCAATTAAAAACAGAGAAATTCCGTTGCCTTTCATTAAGTTGTAATGATTTCTTTTGATATGTACGATTGAAGAGTTGATTTTGATTTCCAATACTCGTCAATCAACTTAATTTCCCATGTGTTTACATAAAAATTTGCTTAACACAAATGTTATATTTTTTGTTTGTTTTGAAAATATACATGGAAAGGCGACACTACTACTATTACATAAATGATGATTCTAATGATTCTTTGAGTTACACGCCGCTTCACCTTAATAGCACTGAAAAGTACCGTTTTTAATTTTAGCACTGAAAAGTACTGTTTTATTGTTTTAGGTAGTTTTAAAGAAAACTTCCAAGAGCAGAAAGAATGCGTGTACACACAGCACGAAGGTACGATGCGCACTGTTAGGATTTAATTATTTGTAGCAATCACTTGTTCCTTGTAAAATTCATCCAGTTTGTTTTTCTTTAGAAATCTTTAGTTATAGTTTAAGCAATTACTTCTGATAACTGTTTTGGGGTTAATAAATAACATCATACACTCTTTTTCTTTCAAAAATCTTATTTCCTGACATTCATTCTGGATATCCTTTATTGAACTCAACCCCAGACAAATTTAAAAAATATATTTATTCAGAAATACCTATGAGAACACCTCTATGATATCCTTAATAAATTTTTACAGAAATTTCACAAATTTTCCTTCGAGAATTTCCGCAGAATTCAGAACAAACTAAATTCTCTATGACCATTTTGGGAAATTCCACAAGAAACAGTTAAAATCAGCGAAATATTTCTACAGAAATAATTCCAGGAACCTTTCGAAGATTTGATCATTGGGAACTGGGTATCATTATCTAAGGCAGGGGATCCCCGATAAATTGTTCCAGAGATTCTATAAAGTAATTTGTTTCAATCAGACTCTGGTTACTATCCTGGGAATTTCTTTTGAGCTTCTTCGAAGTAGTTTGTAGAATATCTCCAAGAATTAGAATTTGTTTTTCCTTGTATACTTTTTGAGCATTTCATCCCGGTTTTTTTTTTTTCGAGGATTACTCCAGGTATTACTTCAGCACGGCTTTGCATTGTAGCCGCAGACTCCAGCCACCCGGCTAAGGAAGGCCCCATTTGATGGATTTAAAGCTATTATAACTTAAAATGGATATATAATTTATCATAAGTTTGTTCAAAAAATTTCAGCCAGTATATTAAAGCTCCACGGTATGGTATTCAATTCTTTTTAATTATTATAGATTTTCTGGAAATGTTATTTATTGCACAGGCTTCAAAGTCATTTACCTTTGGGTATCATGATTTGAATAGTCCATAAATTATATCACACTCTAAGGGGAGAGAGGAACTCCCGGATCTATACAGAATTTTCGAAGTCTGTATAAAAAAAACATAAAGGAGGGGAGAGTAGAAACTGCTTCTTAGCCCCTCATACTATTTTGCACAGCAGATTAAATATCCAAAAATATATAATCGAACGTATGTCAAGTTCTGATCCAGTTCAACCCTGAATGCACTTTCGGTCATTTTTCGTGCACTCCCTCTAGGGAGGCGTTCTTGGCAAATTGATGATTTATTGGGCACGCCAGTCACTGGCAGATAACTATAAATGAGAATTATTTGTAATTAAGAGAAAATCCAGAACACGAAAAATACCATTCGGACAACGAGCCATTTACAAACTAATGTATTCGAATGCTGTCAATGGTCGGTGCAGGATAACCCTTCTTCTATCTTGTGCCATCACCAGGCCGGGCTTCCGTTTTGATTAATTATTCCTTTATCAATAAATGCCGATCTCCCAACAGCCAGTGACTGCACGCCCACCAGGGGGCCGTACCATCAACAGGGCCTTTGTGGCAGCAGCGGTTCTTTAATCCAATTATTCACTTTACAAGCGGACATCTGAAGGGGGAGACCTTTGCCGTCATCACATTTATTTTCCGTGCATTCGAATGACATATCAACCAGTACAGTCGTCACACAGTTATGGATAGATCAGAGATGGAATAAATGGAGAATATCTCACCAAATATAGTTGCAATTATGCAGAACACATTTAACTTAAGTTAACCATAAGTATATGCATCATCGCAGTCAATTATAATAAGCTCAAGCATATTTTTTAAATCCATGGGAAATAAAATGTCAAACATATCCCTAGAAGCGGTATAATTTTGTTTCCCGTTTCCCAGGAAGTCAAATCCCGAGAAAATTGGAAACGCTGCATATGATAGATCAGAAAACTATAACAGCAATCTACCTGATAGGAAAACGAATAGTGTGACAGTGAAAGCATACGTTTTGGCGTTTCTTTCGGAATCGTCTTATTTGTGATCCATAACAGTGGGATGGTTGTAATTCCGTCCGCTCTCCGGACTGGATGGCGATGAGATGTTAATATGCGGAAATGTTTACCCTTTTAAATTTGCTGCCTCCGATGTAAATCTTTCTATCCACGTTTGTCATCGGCCGCTTGTAATCATCAGGGTCGCTTGTTTCGTCTGGCTTAGCTCTGGGGAGGTGAACTTTGCCATCACATCACCTGCCAATCATTGGCTCACTGTATCCGTTTTCCAGGGGCCGTACAATGCGTTTGATATTGTTTTAGAAAAATAATAATTCAGATGTTTTAACTTCTCACCTGAAGCTAATGCATATTTCTAAAGAGCGGTATATATTCCTATCATTCAATGAACATCGTAATCCAGGAGCAAATTGATCACTATTTGTAGCTTTTTGTAATGTTGTCCTTTGAAAATATTCAATATTGTCGAACTTTTGCCCCACCTTACTGTATGCTGATACTTTTTCAGTTGCGTCAGTGCAATACCCATCGATTTTCTTTAAGGCGAAGTAGGCCGTCATTGAAATTTGTACGCGTCGTTGATGATTGTTGCTAATTCATCTCACGATTTCGAATCAAAGAAAATCAGTTGACTTTGCACTGACACAGCTGAAACGGTATCAGCATACTTTATGCATGTGAGCGCGTACAGTGATACTTTTTCAAGTCAGTATAAACTATCAAGAATGAGTTTTATCACTTTGAAACGAAAGCTGAAAAGTCATCATTGTTGCCAAAACGAATGACGGGCTACTAAGCCTTAACTCAAAATTGTGACTTGATTTAGCAGCAATCATCAACGACGCGTACAAATACCAATAATGGCCTACTTCGCCTTAACAGTACTGCTATCACCTTCAAAAGCTTTGATTATTTCTAAGCTAAATTGACCTTAATAAAAATTATATAGTTTCAAAATCACAAAAACAAAGTGTTTTGCGTGATTTTCCCGGCACTGAATGGTTTCGCCCTGCTTGTCGTAACTCACCGGTCGATTGTGATCAATCATCCAACTACCAAGCTCTAAATTTAGTTTTTGCCCGTCTAACATCGATCCTGCGTCTGATTTTTGCCCGTCTAACATCGATCCTGCGTCTGATCGGGGTTCAAATAGATGTGACCCGCTCGTTTTGCAGTGTTTTTACCGAAGAACTACGTTGCTCAAGCAGCTGTAACAGATCATCACAAGCTTTAGCAGCCAACTATTCCAGAAACTTCGAAAACGCAATAAGCAATCTTCGGCTCTTCCATCGGAGATACGGACGATTTATTGGGCGTCAAAACAGATCGAACAAGCAGCACTTCTTCGCCTAATCATTTCACCTGCATCTCCGGAAAGTTGAAGTTCTGATAGATACTTCTGTTACATCAAATTGAACTGTTCGTTCTGTTTCAGGAGAGTTGACCACCGAGCTCCCTGCAACAAAGGTCGCAATCAATGTTCCTGTTGCTGCAGCAGCTAATCCTGAATCTGACGGAGCCATCAACAACATTGCAACCGCCAACAATACCAATTAAGTTACCCCCTTGAGGTGCTTTCAAGAGCGCCAACAAAACAAGTGCCAACACCTTCGTTGCCACAACCACCGCATAGCACAACCACCGTCATCTCCACTCCTGCTGCCTCAAATGCTCCTCTACCCACAACCAATTACATAATTACATTGGTACCTCGCGTACCTGAATGAATAAAATAGACCCCTCTGTACAGTCCGTAGCCTCCTGCCCAGCAACTCCTATCCCTACCTCCTCGCGGTACCTGCCGGGGCACGAGTAACCTTTGGGAAGATCGGGTAATCAACCACCGGTGGGAACTTTGGTCGTATGCTGACAGGGAAGGGGGGTTCGCTTTTGCTTTTGTTTCTGTAAACCTGGAGCGTCTGTACTTCATGTACTGACAGCGGCTCACAACAGCGTATGTTCCCCATGTCAGGGACGACTGATCATCGTCCGAGTGCCAGAGAAGGACTCTTAGCTAAACTGTGCACTATGGCCCTCCGAAAATTTAGGGGGAATGATCCTCCGGAAATCAAGGGGGTTGGTGTCAGGCCCTGCAAGCCAGTCGTAAAAAATCAAGCAACGAATAATCAACGAGCGAATTTGAACCGGGACAATCGACGAAGACCTCAGCGACGTAAAGGGACTAGAAATTGGAGGTTCGGTATGTGAAATTGTAAATCTCTCAACTCCATCGGGAGCACACGGGACCGCGGATTCGGCATCTGCAACGCTACGATGTGAGTTGGAAGGGATCAATGATAGGGTTATTTAGAGGTAACCATACCATCTACCAGAGCTGCGGCAACACACACGAGCTGGGAACAGCTTTAATGGTGATGGGTGATATGCAGAGGCACGTGGTCGGGTGATGGCCGGTCAATGAGAGAATGTGCAAGTTGAGGAACAAAGGCCGGTTCTTCAACTTCAGCATAATTAACGTGCACAGCCCTCACTCCTGAAGCACTGATGATGATAAAGACGCTTTTTAAGCGCAGCTCGAACGCGAGTACTACAGCTGCCGAAGCCACGACATCAAAATCATCACAGGAGATCTAAACGCTCAGGTTGGCCAGAAGGATGAGTTCCGAACGACTATTGGAAAGTTCAGCGCCCACTGGCTGACGAACAAAAACGGCCTACGACTATTTGATTTCGCCATCTCCAATAAGTAGCACCTACTTCCAGCGCAGCCTTCTATGCCGATACACCTGGATATCCCCACAGGAGACAGAATCACAAATCGACTACGCGGACAGATGAATGGACGGCACTTCTTCGACATTATCGACGTCAGAACCTATCGTGGCGCTAACATCGACTCTGACCACTATCTGGTGATGGTTACACTGTGCCCAAAACTCTCCGTCGTTTACGACCTAGAGCGGCTCAAGCAACCGGATGTCGCAGCGGCATACGCGCAGCACCTCGAAACTGCGTCACCGGAAGAGGATGAGCTGGATAAAGCCCCTAGATAGCCGCGTAGTGTCGGTAGCGGTTGTTTCAACTGGCTAAGAATTAACACTACGGACTGCCTGTTCCGGTGGTAAAAGTCCACCTTACAGGTGACCCCTAATTCATACGGCTTAAAGCTTACCGTGCCTAAGAATGAATGGTTAGAGGGGTCTAAATAAAACCTAGCCGCAAACGGAGCCTGTGGAGTTCCAGGGCGCCCTCTACAGTATTATGCTTTTCCTGTGCTACCCGGAGCAATGGTGCAGGTGACCTTGTGTTTCTCCGAGATAATCGGCTGCCCTTCTTAAGTCTCAAGCCTGAGGCTAAATAAGGGTGGGATTATTAATACTTTGTAATTTAGTTTTAATTTTTCACCTATATGGTTTCGCATTATGCGTTTTATGCAGTGTATTCTGTGCTTTTCGCCTTTGGCGACTTTTAAGAGATGCCGATCTGGTTTTTGTTCGCTGCTGATCTTTTTCGTTCTGAGAGTTCTGTTTGATCTTTCGACCTTGACGCTTGCTTTTGACGGAGCGAGCGACGAGGGCAGGATCAAATATGTCGCGCGTCGGTCTCGTAAGTGAAAAAGTGGCGTGATCGGGGAGTTCGGTTGGAGTAAGTTAAAAAGTGCCACGACCGGTTCGTTCTTTTTGATCTTTCGACGACCTTGACGCTTGCTCCTGGGCAGTGCGTAAAGAAAGCCCGAGCTGTCGTCCGTGTTTTTTTTCGGGTCGCGCGCCTTTTTTTGCCAATCCCAGCTGAACTTCTAGTTGATTCTTTGTGCATTTTCACTGACTTCGGTCAATCACGGAATAGCAACCATTGATATGTGTAGTCAGTCTAAGCTAAGCTAAGCTGCTGATCTTTTTCGTTCTGAGATTGCGAAAAGCTTAATCCTGCCTAGTTTGGGTAGTGGCTACGGCTAGGATAGCTTAGTTAGATCAATCTCCAGCATAAAATGACAGCAACGATCAATCTTTGTAGACTCATGCAAATGGTACAGCTCAAGTGGCGCTAGTTCAAAAACCTTACTTTTGTGATTTTTTATCTAGGTAACCTAGTGGACCCAGTTTTTGCTACTTTCAGAAACATGAAATGGCATACTCGCGTGCCATGCCTCGTGCATGCGTGCTCGTAAATAGCGCTGACGTCGCTACACTCATTTCTGAGTTTACAACCAGAGATGTATGTGCTGTCACAATTGATATTTCTGTATGTGACCTCAATAGAAAATACGTCTTTCGTTTTGTGGTGTATTTACCACATGATGAACCATCCCCAATGGATGATTTCAAACGAGTTGTCGTTCACTGCCTATGAAAAGACCTTCTGCTGATTGTGCTCAGTGATGCTGATATTCATCACATTATCTGGAGCAGCTCAGATATCAATATGAGAAGCTCCAGTCTGATGGAATGGTTAAGTAGTTCAAATATTGAATTACTTATTGTAGGAAATGGCCTACATCTCTATATGAACATAAGAATGTAAATTCGCAGACTTTGCATTTGTTATACTCCACAAACTGTGAATTGGTTGTGATCAAATTCCATGGATTTTCTCCGTCCATTGGAAATCCTAGTGATTTGGATGTTTCCACTTCCGGTGAATTGGGACACAATTGTCCTTGCTTCGAGTGATCTCAAAATCGCTTGTCACTTTGCTTATAGGAAATGTTCCTCACAACTCCCTTCGCGGGACGAGTGGACGTCTGTACATTACTGAGCCACCCCAAAGGTGGCTAAGTATTTGACAAATGTGTCAAAGCAGAATTGCAGTCTCTTGGTAACAACCTTGACTGGTCACTGCCGACTCAACTATCACATGGCAAATGTTCAGTGTGTTGATACATTTGTGTGTGATAGTTGTGACTCCGATTATGGAACTTCTTATCACCTGATATGTAACTATCCAATCTTCGCGTAATTGCGATTCCAATTACTTGGTTAACACTTATTAAGTGAAATTGATTTCAGAAACCTGAATCTTCAGGACATTCTGTTATTCTTAACCCGCTGTGGTAATGAGCTATGAGCTCTCTTTACGCTCATGCGTTTTGCAGTGTCCTTTTTAGGACGCTGTTCGAACCCATTGTGGTATGGAGCTACATGCTCTCAATTCACTTATGCGATTTTCCCTCTTCAAGGGACCCCACTCTTATTTCCCCCCATCTTTCACTTCCCTTTCCTCTCCCATCGGGTAGATGATGAAATAGACGCAAATATGGCGATGGCACAAATCTCCCAAATGGCGGGGAACGTGCCTCTGGAGCCGGCCTTCTGATACCTGATACCTGGATAAAGCCCCTCTTGAAGATTGTTGGAGAACATTGAAAGCAGTCATGTAGCGCTGAGAGCAACGTCGGGTACGTGGGACGGAGTCGACGGAATGATTGGTTCGACGAGGAATGTAAGCAGATTCTAGAGAGAGAAGAATGCAGCGCGGGTGGTCATGCTGCAGCAAGGGACCAATAGAAATAGTAGTAGTAGAACGCTAATGGCGATGTTCTCACAAAACTGAATTAGTTTATTATCACCTTTAACTGTATCTTTTCATTGTTTGATCGATGCCATGTTGTAGTGGATGGTTTTAAAATTTATTTGACACTTTGAGGACCGGTACTCAAGCTGTCAGCGCGTGGCGAACTAGATGTTGGTAACACGAACAGTAGGGACATTAGCATTATTAGGTTAATGCTTCTACTAAGGGACCCGACAGAATGTGGAACGTTATAGACGAAAACGGCAACAAACGGAACTCATAAAGATGGGTCCGGATAGGTCAACCATTTGTCTCCAATCAGCCGGTCAGCACAATCTAGGAAACAGAACAGTTATTGGAGGAGTGGAAAAAAGGAATTATATGCCCTATATACAAAAAAGACGACAAGCTAGAATGTGAGAACTATCGAGCGATCACCATTCTAAATGCGGCCTTCAAAGTATTATCCCAGATCATCTTCCGTCATCTGTCACCTGTAGTAAACGAGTTCGTGGTTCGTTGACGGCCAATCGACAACGGACCATATCTTTACTGTACGGAACATCCTCCAAAAATGTCATGAATACCAGGTCCCAACTCTAGCCTCTCGGCTCTAGGCCCATTATCATGCACAATTTGAATTTGACCAGACGATTACTGCCGTTATACGCATAATTGTCCCATGTTACATTTTGTGCATTTTGACTTTTTGTCATTAAACAGTTTATTTTTACGTATTGTTTTAGAAAACACTCACCAAAAATTAACTTTGTTTGGAACTCAATGAAAAGCAAGCCAAGTCTATTTGTCCCATTGTTGAATTTCCACGCATAACTGTCACACTATACAATTCGCTGCGCTGAACTCGAGCAAAATATTCAGTAGGCAGTTTTGAATTAGCTGGTGTTTGGAAAAATCGTTTTGAACATCTTCTTATGCTGGCTTTACCTCCCATGTGGAACACAACCCGTTTTATGTGTTTGAATTATCGGGATGCATTCATCATTCACGCAAGCCTGACGTCAAATTTGATTGAAATTTTCAATATCAGAATATTATTTCCCATCCGTTTTTCAATGAATTTCAGTTGAATTTTCAGGGTCGATCACAAAATTCTTCTAGTTTTTGGAACCGTGGTCATCGATTAGAAATTTATCGTAATTTTGGATTCATCACGGGAAGTATTGAAATAATCCCACTTGAAAAATCAGTAACCACATTAATTTCGAGTGGCTGGCTTGCGACAAACCAACTTCATGATTTAGCAAACGAAGTCTAAATAAAAATAGTTCGACCGATATTGGATGACTTGGGCACATGCTGGGTTGTTCCGTATACCGGTACACTGGTGGAAGTAGCCATTATATTGTCGAATCTGAAACCTGGCTTGCGACATATCAATGTCAAAGGTGGTTCAAATCAAGTCTTAAGGTGGTTCAAATGTATTGAATGACTTGACCACATGTCGGATTGTTCCGAATTCCCGGTTCCCTGGGGGAAATGGCCACTAAACTGTCGGTTCTGGCTGGCAACATTAAACTTCATAAATTCCCAAATCAAGGCTAAAGAAGTGTAACTCAAAGGTTCTTGGATGACGTGATAACATGCCAGGTTGTTTTGGATACCCTGTTCCCCAGAGAAAGTGGCCATTATATTGGCGGTTCTGAGACTTGCGACATATCAAACGTGATGAATTTGCAAATCAAGTCAAAAGAAGAATAGTTCAAGAGGTTTCAGATGATCTGACCACATACTGGGTGATTACGGATAACTGGTTCTTCGGCGCAAGTGGCAAATATGTTGGCGGTTCTTAAACTTAATTTGAGATGTATCAAATATCATGATTTTGAAAACCAAGTCCAAAGAAATGTCAAATCGTGTAAAGATTTGTATCGTGAATTTTAAGTTAAATATTAATTCCGTAGAATAACCTTGAATTCGCAGATGAGTTTCTGTCAAGCCTGTAGCTGGAAGAGTCGATATAGGAATTTATTACATCTTATAAACTCTCTAACTTACTCATCCACTCTTTCTATCACTAACTCATACATTGTCTCATTATCACACTTACAGAAAACTTTGCTTTCCATCACATACTATAAAATCGTATTTCTTCACTTCCCCACACGTGGCTCCGTTTGGCACATGTCACTTGAGCCTTCATTAGGTGCCTTAACATAGTCTTGATGATATACGTCCTCTACATTCGGTACAATATATGCGTAAGAACGGTCATCTACAGCTGTATGCTTAGCACATAATTGGTCACTACTTTCAGTGGGACTGTTATGCGTAGAAATTCACCAAAAACCTCGTATTTCTAGGCATAACAGTCCCACTTTGAATTTCGTAGCTAAATTTACTTTTTTCCAGTAACACAAACTCTTGACTCTAATAAACACGCTATTCTTTATACTATTGCAAAGATTTTATTTTAATTTACCACACACCTGGTCACTACGAGGCCGAAATGAGTTAAAATCTTTAAACACGTTTTTCTCGATTGCATGTTTTAGAACATGGGACAATTATGCGTATAACGGCAGATTAAGATCGCACTAATTTTGATGCATTTCGTGAAAAGTAGAACTGAGTTATTAGCTTGTTGACAAGTTGTGCAGATTCTTTGGATGATACTTTTGAAAAAACTTATTACTTTAAAAACACATACATTAACAATTATCCTACAATCAAAATAGACATCCTAACGTCGATTTTACTCGTTGAAATCTTATGAGATGTCTTGAAAGTTGGGTGTTCGTCGAAAATCTTTCGATATCCGTCTACATTGACAACCCGTACCGCGCATTGTCATGTCCCTCGGTTTGAAAACTCGTCAAAGTCAATAGAAAGCAGCAGAAGCGCTATGGAGGTATCTATTCACAAATTCCAAATCAACATATGCCTCTATCTTGCCTTTATCTATATAACATTCTGTACATTCGCTAGGCTTTATACTATCCTTTCACGAGTATTCAATTCGATACAGAAGCGCATTCTCGTCTGCACCAGTCAATCGGCTGCACAACCGACCACCAGCTAATGAATACCAACCCTATCGACGGAGATCCGAGAACTGATGGGACCAAGAAAATTTAAATTAATCAATTTGTATCCTGCAGTTTTATGGTTGTTTTGAAAGAATTTCAAATTTAGATATTAAAGCCACGGCGAAAGGGGTTTCTGCTGTTCTTTCGGTCCCAACCAGCTGAGCGCTCGATTCTTTCCCACCGCGCGAAGCCGTACCCACATCGGACTGCCCTGTTGAACCTGCCGTCTGGGCACGCAGCTTTAGGGTGGGACGGGACAAGATGAGCACTTATCCATTTTACGACTAATTGGATACATTTTGTTGGAATATCTTTATAAATATACTATATAATTGAAGTTACCTATCATGATAAAATGAAACTATAATAAATTACCAGAACAAAAAATGCTTTTAAAGTATAACAAAATTTTGACAAAAAATTTGATTCTCATCCAATTCTTTTGGTTAGTCTATTGGTATATAAATAAAATTATTATGGATCATATGTGCTCGACATAATGATATTGTATTTCGATATTAAGAATAAATACTAGAACGTTTTGCTCATACAAAATTAGACATGTATAGCTTGATGCAGGATATGCAATGCGTATCAACTAGAAACCATTGATAGTTGAATGAATGTAATCTTAATGAGTGCTTTTTTTCCCCCGAGGGGTAAAACTCAACTGCCCCGCAGCGTAATCGAATCAAACATCTATCTTTTTGTTAAGTCGTTTTTTTTCATATTCTTTTTTTACGTGAATAATAACCGGTTTATGGGTGATAAACAATATGATAAATCAGATTCATGTAATTTGAGGTGAAAAATAATGACCGGCAAACATTGGTTCATTCATAAGGTGCTCATATTGTTCCGTCCAACCCTACCACGCCATTGCTCTGCTCTGGCGATCGTGTCGATTATAAGTAGAGTGCCTCTGCTGGTAGCTCGAGAAGATCCGACAATGCTCACGGTGGAAGCTTTAGGTCTTTCTTACCGCGCTGTCATCGGTTGATTATTTATATAGAATAATCGCAGGGAAATAGTCCTGCTGTGCGCATCGGATGAAATACGCTCGCGTTTGATTTATTCGGCAGCTCTCACTCTCGTTCGGTCTAGAGCTTCTTCAGTCAGCTTTACGAGCTGCGTTCACGAGTGTGGACATTTACCTGGGTGGAAATAATATTGGTACAGTCCGCGCGCTTCCCGCGATTACTTTTGGTACCGTAATTCGGGGTGTAGTTGATCAGTGGGGAGAAGTTGATCATTTACGTACCCACATGTATAAACTGTCAAGAGATCTATGATTCGGTTTCAATTATCACAATTTTTGTGACGTCGTATTACCTGATGGCTGCCCTTGATGTTCCTAAGTTCGGTTTGACATTCAAGATAATTATACCATGGGAAAACAGATTTTTTATGGAATGTTTGATGAACTGTTGCAGGGTTCTTCTCCAAACAATCGACTATTGACAAGGCTATATAAATACTACATTTAAATAAACTGTTTCCTACATTGCAGATATATTCTGTAAATCCAGTTTTGAATTTGCATTGTGGATAAACAATCATTTCCTGAGTAAAAAATGTACTTTTTGTACGCGAATTGCTAATTTCAAAGAAAATTGCATACCTTTAGGCGTTTAATGTGGTGTGTTCTGTAATTTCCAACATTCAAATTAAAATTTGACCGATATATCATTAAGTTGTAAGCTTTTTGAGGATTGATCCAGATTCAGTGACCCCAAATTTAGTGAATAGCATATCTCTTTATTTTAGGAAACTTATCGCAATAATTGATCAACTTCACCCCGGAATCAAAAACTTCACTATTTGATTTAAAATAAATGATTTTGTTATTAAGTGAACATATCGTCAAAATTTCATTTGTATAATTTGATAGATATCCAACCAGTACATGTTTTAAAAATATTTGGATAATAATACATGCATTCTACTAGGAGTTACAGAACAGAATCGCTCGAAAGTGATCAACTTCACCCCATTTTACGGTACTTTTAGTTAGTCGTTTTAATAAAGTTTTTAACATGTTTGTTTTGTACTTTCGCGTCTAATTTGCCAATTTTCACACGACCACCTTGCCGCCTCTTTTGTCACATCATATATTTTGGGTTAAGTTAAGCTAAGAGTTGAATGATATGTGATTTATTTTATCTTATTGACAGGAGAATTCCATTATGCCTTATACCCAAATGAAAAAGTCGTAATGTGACATGGATCACCCCCATTCGACGGATATCGACGTTCTGTTTTTTCGGTTGGTTCGAACCACCCCATCACTCCTAATCAATACGTTCCTTCTGCGAGCTTCGGCCCGCGGGGAATCCACAGTTGGGGCGGAAGAGAACCTTTCCGATCGCGCGACGGGAAGTCACCGAATCCGTTTGCCAGCGAGAAAAGCAGCACCAGTTAGATGTGTGCTACCAAAAGAACGCGCACACGGATACCTGCTGAGTAGTGCTGACGCATTGTTGCGGTGAGTCGATCAGAAGGCACATACACTTCCGTGCAAAAGATTGAGTTCATCCCTAATAACATACACAAATTTTGAAAGTGCTCTTCGAACAGATACGATATGGACATAACATTTCGGAACGTTTTTAGGGGATAATCCCAAACTTTTGCATGGGAGTGTACAATTCACCACATCCTACACGATTAGAATAAGAGCATCAGGAAGTCAGTTTACCTCACCAGCAGAGTGTAATTTTATATGATGAATCAAACGATGATAAGGAAAAAAAAGTCCAAGAATCGAATCAGGAGAGAATACGTGATTGAGCTACCAATGGACCAGAAAAGACCGCAATTATTGGTAGCAATTTATATCGCCATCTCTTCATCAATCGGTTTCGAATGGGGAGGGGGAGCCAACAGCTGGGGACAACAATTAATCGAACTGGCCACCAACTAGACCCAGCATATTGGCCTCAGAAACAGCAGCCGGGTGTGTAATTACGTTGATTGAGTGGCCACTGTTATTATTGCCTACGGAAAGTAGATGCCGAATGGTGAGAACGGAACTCGAATCAAGAGGGACTATGAATGAATAGGTTTGTTTAAATTAAGTCTTGACACTTGTGGTGTTGCTGGGAATTCCACATCGAGGCGGCCAACCCAGCAGGGATCCTTATAGTTGGTTGGGAGAGGCAATTTTGGTTCAGAAATTTATCCATTTGAGTAGAGTTTTGTGAAATCTTACCAAAAAATGTGGAAATCAATGTTGCAAGTTTTATATTTTTAAAAGCGAATACTGGCAACGAATTTGTTATAGAATCCCTGTAGGATTTTTTGGAGATATACTTAGAGAAATGTCTATAATAATACATTCCCAGAGGAATTTCAGAACGAATTCGAGAAATGTTTAATAATAACTTCTTATGAATTTTTTAGCGCAATTTCTGCTGAAAATTCTGAATGAATCATCGTAGAAATTTCCGGAGGAATCAATAATATTTCTTGAAGTGAAGAAATAATTAAGAAAGCAATCCCTGGAATATTTTCTGGAGGCATCTTCTATGAATTTACAGGCGTCTCTGGAGAATTTCCTGAAAAAAATCTCTGGAAAAGTTGATGAAGCATTCTTTAAAGGATTTTTTTATGAATTTCTTAAGGAATCACGGACAGAAATCCTGGAGGATTTTTCTGGGGAATTCCTGGTAGAATTTGTGGATGTTTTTCTGATGTCATATCTAGAAGAAAGTCTAAAGGAATCTTTGATGGTCACTCTTGGTAGAACTTCCTAAGGAATTCCTGACGCAATTTCTGCAAAAAAATCTGGGGAAATTCCTTAAGAAATTTCTCGAGGAATCCCTGAAGAAGTACCTAGAAGAATTCTAACATGAATTTTTCGACATATTTTTAAAACGGGGAAACCTTTAGTTAGTTGCTTAGAAATTCTTAAAAAAACTATGCATGAAGCTCCTATGTTCATATTTGGTGTACTATTTTGAGGAAAATTCTACAAAACCCATGAAGAAATTTCTGCTGGAATCTATGAAAGAATTTCTGGAGGTATCCTTGAGGGATTATCTAAAGGGTTTTTTATATTTCAGGAAGAATCCCTGGAGGATTTTCTGGAAATATTCTTGGAAGTATTTCTGGTGGAATCCCTTGTGGATTTTCAGGAATATTTTTTAGAAGAATTTCTAAGGAAATCTTATACCTCATGTAGTAATCTCTGGTGGGATTCTTGGAGGATATTTCCATTGAATTTCTGGTGCAAATTTTCAAATATTTTCTAAAAAAAATATCTTGAGTACCGTAATCCGGGGTAACATTGATCAGTTTTTAAAATATTTCTTAAATATTTCATTTGAAAATGCAAATGTTGCAAGTTTTATATTTTTAAAACAAGTACTACCATCAATAGCTTGTAACCATATACTGAATTTCACTTTTTGGGTGATTTTAAAATTTAAAACCCTCGAACCGCGTAATACGCCTAAAGGTAGGCAATTTCCTAAGGAAATTCTACATTCTTAACAGTAATTCGTTAAAGTTGCCTAATTGAACATTCTTATGAAAGTTTTGACAACAGAATCGTTTTTGGCGATGCCATTTTTAGTAAAAATCACAATTTCCCTTCTCATATCTCTTGCACAACTTATGTGAGACATGAATCTTCGGTAGTGTCATCCTTAACCATTTAAATCGTTGTTTCAACAAGTTGTTAAATTTACGCATGAACTAAATGCAATTTTTGCAAACTTCTTAATTTTCATTAGCTCATGAGTATAAGAAAGAGAAGCGCAATTCATGCTTTGGGAATATTTCATCAATAAATGATGATACGAACTTTTAACGAGATGAGTCATTCCGATCAATGTTACCCCGCTGATCAATGATACCCCGGATTACGGTACTCCATTGATCTTTATCAGTTTATGCAATCGAATTTTTATTAAATAATATTTACCATATTATAAAAATAGTTTTAATATAAAAAATGGAAACGACTAATTGGGGCGAAATTGATCACCATATAACGATGCAAGCTTAAGAAGAAAAAAATTCCCTATCTACTAAATTAGGCACTCCTGAATCTGAAAATGATGTCAAAACTCTTACAACAGTACAGTATTTGATCATTTTATCCCAAAATTAATTTCAAAAATCTGCCTAATACGCCTAAATGTATGCAATTGCCTTTGAAATAAGCACATAATTTGGGAATAAATGGTTATATGAGCAAAACAGTACACTTGCTATGCTGCATGATATCAAAAATGAGTTCAGCAGTTCAAACTTAAGCTTATACAACATTTTTAAAAATTCAAAGTTGATATGTAGGCATTGCATCAGTGGATTGTTTAGCACCGACAATTGCAACTGTACTGGTTACACCTTCAAAAAGTGTGAATATTTCTATACAAATCTGATCCTAAAAAAATGAAATACCGTAAAACGGGGTAACTTTGATAGTTGTTTCGAAGAAAACTTGAATAATTATGCATGCTGTTTCAAAGATTTACAATTTATATTTTTGAAACAAGTACTGGCATCCTAGCTATCGATTACAGTCGATAAATTGCCAAAAGATTTATTTTGAATTGATATATAATTTTTTTTATAATCGAAAGTTGGTTTTCTGTTTTTGGGTAACTTTGATAATGGAGTATGATTCGAACAAAATTGAATGAATAACGAACATTTGTAGGGCATTGCATACCTCTAGGCGTTTAACGTTATATGGAAATTTCTGACTTAGATTACAAAAATGGTCCCAGTTTGTGAATATGCTTTTCGCTAAGAGATTTGAGACCGTATTCAAGTTCTATGATAACTAGGCTATCAAAGATAAGTGGCCAACTATTCAAAACTACATCAAATAGTGATCGTAGAACAGATTGTTGGTAAGCGTTTTGAAAATGCTGAAATTGTGTAAATTTTTTAAATTCGTATAAAAAGCCTAAAATGTTCTTGATTAAAACGAAAACCGCTCTTACATGAAGTGTCATACTAAATTTCTTTAGTTTTGCATTCGTTTTGCTTAACTGATTAACAGAAATTATGATATTTCATTTAGTATGCGGTGGGTTACGCACTATCAAAGTTACCCGCATTATCAAAGTTACCCCGTTTTACGGTAGTTCAAAATCATCATTAGACATCAATAAACAGAAAACATGCAATGTCTGTGGTGCCTACGAAACCTTCAGCATCCTTGGGAGGAAATGCAATTTGGTACCGACCTGATCAAATTCGTCCCAGTGATCAATTTGCCCCGGATTACGGTACCGGTGTTTTGATGGTGAGCCATTATAATTGCGTGTCAAATTATTAAAGCTTGTTCAAGAGCCACTATTTGATGGAAATCCTATGTGTTTTTTTTTCTGCTGCATTGCATTGACGCAACAATCGAAAATATCCTTCATGTTGGTTCCATAACCACATGCGTGCTATATGAGCAGATATCACTCGTGTATAGTGAATAATGTTGGTGCAATCATAGCTGCCAGTTCGTCAAGCGGTAGTACGAACACTTGAAGGACGGATTCAATGTTGGTCAAATCGTCTGAGCGTTTGTGGACAAGCATTAAGGTTCCCCCAAATCAACGCGATTTTTACAGCGACATTTAGAATATTATCCACAGATTCTATCAAAAATTCCTCCGGGGAAATCCTTTCAGGCATAGCTTCAGGTGTCATTCTTCCAGAAATTCCTTCAAAGGTTCCCCTACGAATTTTTCAGGATTTCCTTCACTGATTCTTTCAAAGATCAATCCAAAAAACTCCTCAAGCAATTTTTTCTGTTATTCTCCGGGGCTCACACCAAAGCTGCCTCTAAGAATTCCTCCAGATATTGTTTGAATTGTAGATTGTAGAAGCTAGTTTCAAGGATTTCATCACGCATTACTCAGGAATCACATCACAAAATTCAGATACTTCTCAAAGGATTCCTCTAGAAACTCATCACCACAAATTCCCCATTAAATTCTAAAAAGAGTAGATTCAGAACTTCAACCAGGAATTTCTTCAGCGATTCTTTCTAGTATTTTCCTACAGATTCTTCCAGGGATTCATACAAAAACTTCCCGAAGGATTTATTCAGTTATTCATCCAATGCTTCTTTCAACCAAAAAATCCTTTAAAGATTTTTTAAGTAGTTCCTCCAGCGAAACTCTAGGAATGTCCAAACAGATTCTATCAGAATTTTTTCCCGCGATTCCACTATGCATTCCTCTAGAAATTCTTAAAGAGATTACTCACGAAATCCCTTCCCAGCAATTATTACAAGAATTTCTTCAAAAATTACGCCAGTAATTGCCTCCATCAAAAATTTTCCGGTGATTTTTCTAGTGATTTCCCTAGTAATTCCACCACAGATTCCTCCTGAAAATCCTTCACCGATTTTATCTAGAAATTCCTTCAAAAGTTAATACAGAAATAATTGCAGAGGTTTAATTTCTCCAAAGATTCATCAAGAAGTTCCTCCAGGGAATCCACCAAAGATTCCATCAGGAAGCCTTCAGAGATTCCAAGAGAAATACTTATCCTCCGATGTTCTTCTAGAATATCTTCAACAAATTCTTTTCCTTTTCCTTCATAGATCATTTCTTGTATCTCTGAAGGGACCGTGTTGGTAGCAAAGCTCAAAGCTTTGAGCCAACCCTTTTCCAGTAGAGAAGCTAGGCAAAATACAGGACGCTCCGATGCTTACTGACTTTAAAATGGCTTGCTCAATTTTCACCACCTAATTAAAAATTTTCAATCTTGTCGCTCCCTTGCGACGCCTATGCATCTATTCGTTTCCATCATTTGCTTCTATAGACTCCCTTTAGCTTTGAGTCGCATGACCGCTATAACCGTAAAACAAAATAAAACTTCTGTTGTTATCCCTGTAGGATTCGAAATTGAATCCCTATTGGAACTCCTGAATGGGCCTTCCTTAGCCGAGTGGTTAGAGTCCGTGGCTACAAAGCAAAGCCATACTGAAGGTATCCAGGTTCAATTCCCGGTCGGTCCAGGATCTTTTCTTAACATTTCCTTGACTTCTCTGGGTATAGAGTATCATCGTACCTGCCACACGATATACGAATGCGAAAATGGCAACTTAGGTAAAGAAAAGCTCTCAGTTAATAACTGTGGAAGTGCTCTGAGAATACTAAGCTGAGTAGCCGGCTCTGTCTCAGTGGGGACGTTATTGCCAAGAAGAAGATGGAAGTCCTGATTTAATCCCTTGGGAACTCCTGTTAAAGGATACAAGGGAACTCCTGATGGAATCCCTACAGAAACTTTTGATAGAATCCCTGGAAGAATTCCACGTGAAATCCCTAAACGAACTCCTGACGTAATCTCCAGAAAAACTCCTGATGTAGTCCTTCTTCTGATGTAATCTCTGGAGGAGCTCCAGGCGGAGTCTCTGAAGAAACTTCTGATGAAATCTCTAGAGCAACTCCTGATGGAATCTCTATAGAAACTCCTGTTGAAATTTCTGAAGAAACTACCTATAAGGTTTCTGAAGGAATTCCTGATGGAAACCTTGGAGGAATTCCGTATGCAATCACTAAAAGAAATCCTGATGCATTTCCTTGAGGAGCTCCTGATGTAATCTATGGAGAAATTCCAGGTGGAATCTCTGAAGAAACTTCTGATGGAATTTCTCGAGGAACCCCTGATGAAATCCCCGGAGGAGCCCCTGGAGGAATTCCAGAAGAATGGTTTCTGTAGAAAATTGATGGAAAATCCTCGAGGAACTCCTAATAGATTCTTTGGAGGAATTCCTGGTGGAAGCTCTTGATAGAATCCCTAGAGATACCCCTGATGGAATCCTTGTAGGAATTTCTAGAGATATTCTTGAAGGAACTCCGGATAAAATCTCTTGAAGAACTTCTGATGAAATACCGTGTGGAACTCCTGATGAAATCCCTTGAAGAACTCCTGGTGGAATCCCAGGAGGAGCACCTGAAGATGGTTTCTGTAGATGAAAATGTATGGAAAATCCTCGAGGAACTCCTGATAGAATCATTGGTGGGAGGTGGGAGCTCTTGATAGAATCCCTAGAGATACCCCTGATGGAATCCTTGTAGGAATTTCTAGAGATATTCTTGAAGGAACTCCTGATAAAATCCTTTGAAGAACTTCTGATGAAATACCGTGTGGAACTCCTGGTGGAAGAACTCCTGATGAAATCCCTTGAGGAACTCCTGGTGGAATCCCATGATGGATTCCAGGTGAACTTTCGGTAGGAATTTCCCAAGGAATGTTAACAGGAATTCTTTGTTAAAACACTGGACAAAATTTTGATTAAATTTCTGGAGGGCACCTGTTGGAATCATGAAGGAATTAACTATAAAATCCATGAAGGAATTTTGGACGAATTTGTAAAGAAATTCCCACAGCTTTACTTGAAGGAATTCCTGGTGAAATTCCTGATAAACTCATTTGATTTTGGCCGATGGATTCGTCAACCATCAAATGGTTTTTTTTAAACTGTCAAACTGGTTCTTCATCGACCGTTACATAGACTATTACTTATTTCATTAAAATAGACTTATCTGATTGTTTAACTCTGTTTGATTATAGCTCTTGTATGTTGACTTTTTTTTCGAACCCCTTTTTTCAATGAGTTAAGCTTCGATTCACAGACAATTGAGAAAAAAACAATGGACCGATGCACGAGTTCACTATTTGACATTTGAGCGGTGCCGTGTTATTCACTTTGGCATAGGGGTTTTTTCTCGACCGAATTGTCTGAACCTTTGTCATAAGAAACCCTTAAATGCAACGCATGTTGTGGCTATACATGAGCTCAGTAGCTTTCAAAAAATCCCACTGCCGAAGTGAATCAATAATAGGATCCAGCTCCCTAAATGCCTATTCTCCAAAATTTTGCCAACACAAAAAAATCGAGAAAAACTTAAAAGGCGAAAAATTGGTACTAAATGTCCAAATTCACTTCAACAATATATAATAATGATAGAATACAAAGCTTTCTTCTAAAAAATGTAATTATTGCTTCGTGAAATGAATAACTGAAAATTTTCCAGTATCATAAGGTCGAAAGACAAAACATTCACATGACAAAGAATGAAAATGATTTGTTTGGTGAAAAATGTTTCCTGATATTAAAATATTTTCGACTTTTTGTCTCTTCATCTTCTCTCTTACTCACCTTTGTGCAGTCACTTTTTCTTTTTGTCTATCTTTTCGACGTTTTGCATTCCAATCCCTGGTCATAGATTCAACTGCGTGACGCCGCCGTCGAATCTACATATTTTGGCACAAAGATCTATTCATGATTTGGAAAACGTCGAAATATAGAAACCAAAGTAACAGCGAGTCATGGATTTATATTATTTGTTTATGGGGTGAACATTTATTTTCATACCTAATTAGTTACAGTATTAAAACAATTTATTTCTTCCTTTCCACTCGGCATCTACTCGCACCCTCGTAATACGGTGTACACTCCGATTAATAAACACCCTCGTTCATGGCCGTGTAGTTCCGGCGTCCAGAATAGAACTACGGACAACCCGTTCCGGTGGTAAGAGTCCACCAAACGGGGTAACCCCAATTCAAGGTGTGATGCGAAAAACCGTGCTGAGGAATGAATGGTCGAAGGGGTGAAAAAGATGTTCGGCCATTAACGGAGCCTGTGGGGCACCTGGGCACCCCTCACAGTATTTTGTCCCTTACCGCGTTAATGCAGGGCTCTGGCGTGGTGGACCTCTTTTCCCGTGCTACTCGTGGGATTCAAAAATGAGTACAATATCTAATCAAAACAATAGTAGTAGTGCAGGTAGTAGCAGTAGTAGGGAAGCGAACCCCTTCGCAAGAAGTGGGCTAGCTAGATCTCCGTTGAGGAGAGTAGAAGCAGGAGGAGGCAGCAGTGCACGTAGTGCCAGTGCTGGAACCCATATTTCATTCCCGGCTAACGCATCGGGTGAAGTTATGGATGGAGCGTGGTTGATGAGGGCCATCAATAAAAGTAGAGATGGGCTCTCTGCGATGGAAGTGGCTGCACAGCAGCTCGACTCCATAATTGACTTTGCGTCCTCGAAGTCTAACATCAGCAAGGACCTCAAGCAGGCCTTGCTTAGACTTCGTAAGTCAATGTTGGCGGCCAAGCAGAACCATGCTGAACCCATGGTGACTGTGGCTGCAGCAGAACCCGTGGAACTGAAGGTGCCGAAGTCTACCCAGACGGAACCCTTCGTTTTCGCGGGCAGCCCCAAAAGCGTGGAAGCGAATGCTTACAGCAAGCAATCGCAGAAGCGCGCGAGGCAGCCGTCAGGGGAGGAGCTACCCGGCGGCGCTCGTAAGGCCAGGCGGATACTGACCCCGAAAACCGGCAGAAGTGCCGGAAAATCGGACCCCAGCCAGGCGTCCCGGAAAGCCGAGAAGGGTGGGCCCGAAAAGGCTGGCCCCTCACGGAGTGATGGGAACAGGGGGTTGCGACCTTTGAGAGGTCCTCCATCACCACAGGTCAGGGCGGAGCAGGGGGGGGACGCCCCCTGGACAACCGTAGTGAGGAAGAAGAAGAAGAAGAAACAGGAGAACCAGGAGCGCAGGGATACCAGACCTAAGAAAGGTAGGAGGGTAGGTGCCAAGCGCGAAAAGGGTGATGCGATCATCATCAAGACGGAAGAGTCCAAGTACTCGGAAGTCCTGAAGGCGATGCGCAGTGACGCGAAGCTTGCGGATCTAGGAGCCGACGTACGCAGTGTCAGACGCACTCGTACAGGTGAAATGATCCTCGAGCTTAAGCGCGACAAGGAGCGCAAGGGCGCCGCCTACAAAAGTTTGGCGGAAGAGGTCCTTGGCGCTGGTGTTGAAGTGAGGGCTCTGACGCAGTCAGTGACTCTGAAGGTGATGAACCTTGACGAGATCACTAACGCAAAAGAGCTCGTCACGGCACTGCGGCAACAGTGCGAAGTGCAGGTGCCCACCACCGCCGTTCAGCTACGGAAAGGTCCGGCAGGTACTCAGGTGGCCTTAGTACACCTACCTGTGGCAGACGCAAATAAGTCCGCTAAGGTAGGTAAGATCAAGGTTGGTTGGTCAGTATGTTCACTGAACATACATGAGCAACCAGTGATCTGCTTTAGGTGTAGGGAACCTGGACACAAGTCCTGGGGCTGTAAAGGCCCGGATAGGACTAAGTTGTGCAGGCGTTGTGGTGAGGAAGGTCATAAGGCACTAGGCTGCAAGAACCCTCCCAAGTGCTTGATTTGTTCCGGCAAGTCCGTGAACAACAATCACCCAACGGGAGGCTCAAGGTGCCCGACCTTCAAACGAGCCATCAACGAAAAATCACAGTGCAGGTAACGCAGCTGAACCTGAACCACTGTGACGCAGCTCAGCAACTGCTGTACCAGTCAGTTGCTGAGTGGGGGACGGACATCGCCATCATATCGGACCCATACCGAGTACCCGCCGGCAACGGCAACTGGGTCGTGGATGGATCCGGAAAAATGGCGGCGATATGGACAACGGGTAAATACCCTGTCCAGCAGTTGGTGTCTACTACCTACGAGGGCTTCGTGATCGCCAAAGTAAACGGGGTCCTCTTCTGTAGCTGCTATGCGCCTCCGAGTTGGTCGACCGAGCGGTTCACGCAGATGCTGGACTGCATGACGACCGCGCTGACAGGGCGAAGGCCAGTTGTAATAGCGGGTGACTTCAATGCCTGGGCCGTGGAATGGGGAAGCCGTAACACGAACCAGCGAGGTCAAATCCTGCTAGAGGCACTGGCCGTGCTAGATGTCGATCTGGCTAATGTTGGTGCCAAAAGTACCTTCAGCCGTAACGGAGCGGAGTCGATTATCGACGTTACTTTTTGTAGTCCTGGCCTAACGAGTAGTTCGAACTGGAGGGTAGACGATGCCTACACTCACAGCGACCACCTGGCGGTTCGCTACAGTATCGACTACAACAACAGCAGGCAGCGGGTTGAGGAAGCGGCTAGGTCAAGGCCAAGCCCTCGTAGGTGGAAGACATCGTACTTCAATGATGAAGTACTTAGGGAGGCGCTCCGCCGTGAGCGTAACCTACTCGGACTAAGCGGGGACGAACTGGTAGCGGTGCTTACGCGTGCATGCGATGCGACCATGCCTAGAAAAGTCCACCCTAGGAATGGGAGACCACCGACATACTGGTGGACTCAAGCTATTGCGAACCTGCGCCGTGCCTGCCTACGGGCCAGGAGACGGATGCAGCGAGCACGTACCGAGCAGGAGCGTGAAGAACGACGGGCGGTGTTCACCGCTGCCAAAGTCGCGCTGAAGTCCGAGATAAGGGCAAGCAAAAAGGCCTGCTTCGAGGGACTCTGTCAGAGTGCCAACGCGAACCCGTGGGGTGATGCCTACAGGATCGTAATGGCGAAGACAAGAGGTGCAATTGCTCCTACGGAGCAATCTCCACAGATGCTGGAGGGGATCATCGAGGGGCTCTTCCCGCGACACAACCCTAGCCCATGGCCTCCTTTTGTAGGACAGCCGGGGATTGGGGCTGGCGATGAGGATAGAGTAACTGATGAGGAACTTGTAGGGATTGCAAAATCCCTAAGCATGGGGAAGGCACCAGGTCCGGACGGAGTTCCAAACCTGGCCCTCAAAGTCGCAATCTTGGAGGCTCCCGGTATGTTCAGATCTGCTATGCAGATATGCCTGGACGAGGGAGTATTTCCAGATGCGTGGAAGAGGCAGAGCCTGGTACTATTGCCAAAGGCGGGGAAACCACCCGGTGACCCGTCGGCGTATAGAC